>NC_056741.1:1396332912-1396442912 GCF_019279795.1 Protopterus annectens | reverse complement strand
ATGTCAGGTGGCATGGTACCACTGTACCCACATCCCCTATTCTTCTCATCTCTCCATGGACAATATCCTGGTACACACCTAGGAACACCTGCACCTATGGACCCCAGTACTGACAAATGTGTCACTGTGCATTGCTGAGAATAACAGTGTCTGTGTGTTTGTAAACCTGCAGTTGATATTACCCTGATGACCTTCTCACACACTACACCCCCCATTGCCATAGTTAGAAATGGCTGCTGCTGTAATGGACATGAAATGCACCTTGTTACACTCTTCACCCTATGGGCTACTTGGAGCTTGCAGTACCAGCACAACACTGTTGTACCAATGGGTAGATATGCATGGTTTACCCTCTGAGTCCTGGCAAGTGTCTGTATGTGTGCAAGTGTGTATATTTGTATGATACAGCATTCTGAGGCCACATTCTCCAAATACAATACACTTGGCCATACAGTATAAGGCATAGTGATGTTGCTGACATTAGGAGAGCCATGACAAACCATCACTCTACTATCCCTGTGGCATGTGCAATAAATGCATATCCCTGTAGTAGCACTGATGAGATAGACAAGGGGTTGTATTGCATTCCTGGTCAATGTGTGATTGTGGGTATGTTAGAGTATTATCATGGGTTTCAGTGAGTAAAATATCCAATGTGGGGTCTGGGTGCTGGGTATACTGTCTTTACACCATGGTACCCCCAGCACATGTCCCAAGGTCCATTGTGTGAGGACCACTGTCACCATCAACCATATAGGTAACTGAGTACACTATCCAGCCCAATGATGCATGTGCTGTGTGCAAATTATCTGCAACAGAATGGACTCACAGACAAGGTAGTTAGCACTGATAAACCCAGGTCTGTCAGATGTGTCTATGACTGTTAAGTGTTTGTCAATGTGTATATGACAGTGTGGCATACTATGTATTGTCCATTAACACCCAGTTCATCCCCCATTACCATACTGTACAAGGCCTGGTGATGTTCCTCACTTAACAAGAGACTCGGGACACACCCCATCCTAAAAGCTGTGTGGTGTGTGCAATTAAGGGCAAACACATTAGTAGCAATAAGTACCTAGGTAGGGGTTCTACTCTCAGTGCTGCCAAGTATGTGTGCGTGTATGTGAAAGGATCTACTTCAGTTTGCAGAAAATGCATGTCCCAGGAGGTCATCTGTCTGAGAACTGATTGGCAAATGCTAACATTTCAAAGTAATCATGTCATGGAAATTCATTCCATTAAAACTAGTAGTAGATGTGTAAATGGCCTCTTCCCCACTGTACAGTGATACTGGAGTTGGTATATATAGTTGGCTGTCAATTTGGACACAGCCACCTTCACTGGGGTTATTGTTGTGTGTATCCCCACACTTAGCCTGCTGTAATACTGTACGGTGTATGTTAACATGTTAAGTAGTCATCGTTCACACTGTTTGCGGCTCTACACCACCCTACACCCTCCAAAGTGTAGGGCTGTGCCACTCACACCAGCACACCTATGTTTAACAATGCCGGGATTGCACTACATTGGGAAAGGGGACATATACCCTGCCAGTACCATCGTTGATGACATTAAAGAAGCACACTGATTATTTACTGTGATGCTTTGCCTATTATGTCTTGGTGGAATTACATAGGCTAAATTGGGTTCACTGCAAAATTAAGTACATCCATGTGTACAGTATTCTCTGCGTATTACATCAGCACCAAAGCCTGTGTGTGTGTGTGTGTGTGTGTGTGTGTGTGTGTGTGTGTGTGTGTGTGTGTGTGTGTGTGTGTGTGTGTTTTATACATAAACATGTGGTGTGTACCACCCTGTACACTTACCATTGTCCACTATAGAAGGACTGCTGATGTCAGCCACTATGCTCTCATCTGTATACACCCCTCAGACCTATCAGCCATGTGGCACATGCTGTAACTCTTATACAGACCTTTTACTTGTGTTCAGCTGTACCCAGGATATGACACAGTCAATGTGTCACCACAGTGATATACCCCTTGTAGGAAACAACAGCAGACCAACATCCTGCTGACACATAGACACCTACAACACAACATCTATATATAAATAAATTTTCCCTACTGTTGAATGATTGTGCTGCATGATATGTTTGAGAAAACATCACATTTATGTACAGCTCAAATGGTGTAGTGATAAATCACTGTAGCTATGTTGTGCAGGGTTCTGGTTTGAGACTTGCAAAGGCTGATTATTTTGTTACTGGGCAGAACAAGGGCTCTTGGATACAGAGTGATTAAGGCACTTTTAAGCAGTTGTAAGCAGGTTTGCGTGGGTTTGCGGGACAGTAAGTAATGCTAACTTCCGGTTAAATATGCATACAGGCAGTTAGCCTTAAAAGTGCTTAATCTGTGTAGGCATTGTTGAGCGTCATACAAACAGACTTAATCTCGCTTACTACTGCTTAAAAGTGCTTACTCCCACTTACCTCCGCTTTAATTTCTTTAAAAGAAAAGGGGTGATAGGAGAGTGGTGAAAAAGGAGGCACACAGAGGGAAAGACAATAGGGAAAGTAGCTAGGGATGTGCAGGATGTGTTTAGGGAAGGTCCATAACTGTCCATTTCTTCTACAGCAATAGCTGTGCATATAAACTGAATTTGAAGGTAGATTTTGACACTCAAACCCATGAGAGAGGGGTGAGGGCAACAATAATATTTTGTGAAGCCAATTAGACCAGATTGCATGTGTCCAGTGGACACATGTGCGAAATGGACAGCTATGTATGGGCCAAGATTTTTTTTTTTTGAACAGATTGTCCTTTTTTTTTAAGGTGAGAGTGGGATGTTGGGGAAGAATAGTAGGTATATTTGGGGAGGTAGGTTGGGTAGGAAGACAGACAAGACACCATACAATTTTGGTATATGACACATGTGGGGGGGTAAACAACTTGGACGGGGAGGAGTGTTTGGAAATTGGAAGCCCATGAGCCCCCAAATGGAAACAGTGGGTCTGAGGTCCCCACCTATGGGCAGTCACCACAGCACCTTCACAGCCCCGAAGGTAGCTGTGCTGGGGGCTGGGTAGGAGGGGCAGGCTGACCCTCTAAATGCTCCACGTGGCCTTCAAGCTGGCGTAGCAGCTCTCCAAACTCCTTTCGGAGCTCACCATGCACCAAGCCCCAGACCTGACTACGGGTGACAGCTTCCTGTCCACACCTGCTCCTGGGGAAGTGTGCCCCATCACTTGAGACAGTTCCACCCAAAGGTGGTGCAGGACCAGCAGACAAGGAGGTCCTGGGGTGAGTCCCAGATGTGCTGGAGCCCGGTGCCTTGGCCATATGAGGTGGGAGAGTTGGGTCCGCTAGGACCGGGCTTCCCAAACGTGCTATGGTGTTGCAGCTTTAAAACATATGTGGGTTAGTAATAGTCAACACAATCCAGGATTAGTTATAACAGCAGGCATAGATATTCCCATTAACCCAAAACACCAGATTTGGAGCAGTTGCATAGCAAACAGAACACATGCATATATGGAACCACAGTGGCCATTACAACGACATGCTGGTTACATTGATAGCAACAGGCCACCAATGATAGTATTTCAACATGGAACATTAATAGAAACACATTTCAATATTTATTGAACAATAAGACATATGTCCCAACAGTAGGTTTGGTATAAACATACCCACTGATTTGTTTATTTAGATTATTGTTGCAGGTATGGTGGGGGGAGAGAGATGTCAATTAACAACTTGTATATCCTTGTAGTTCTCACAACTTTAATGATCATTGCTCTAATCATTAAGGTAAAGGTGTCATTACACTACCCTATGGCCTTGGTTTGGCCAGTGGTGTGTTTGTAAACAAGTATATACTTCAACTGTCTTATAGTTAAATTCTGCATCTCTTACTTGGAATACCTGTGGAGGGAATGTTTGTTAATACTACCTGAGTGTTTCTATACATATTCCCAGATTCCGAGTTAATATTATGCACATACCTCTCAATCTCTTATTGCACACACTCTGGTCAAAGCTTGATAACATGGGGTGGAAATGTGACATATTTTGAATATTGCTCTCATAAACTTGGAGGGATGATAGAGTGACAGGATTTGTTTTCATATACATTTTCTGAAGATTTTGAGGTCTGAAAATCAAATGTATGTAATTATTTGCTAACTACAAATCTGAGATCATCCCACTGATTTGCCGCAGGGACAGGGGAACAGGCAGAAAATATGAGCCAATTATCTAGACATTCTGAAAGATGCACACAGTTGAGAGGTATTATGCGTACAGCTTACTACCACTCCCAGGATTCAAACTATGGCTGTGTCTGATAAGAATACCACAATTTAAGTGTCAGGAGAGTGTGCTGTTTGAATATTGTTGTCTATCTCTTCAGTGTTTTCTGTCTAAGTCTCTTGTGGTTGTACAATCTGAACTTGTAATTACAGCAGTATCATACAGACATTCCTAGACATATTTTTATGTAGCACAGTGTGAGAAACAGTGGTTGACACAACAGTACTATTCTGATATCAGATGTTCTAAATACTACATGTCAACCATACAATACCAGAGTACACACTACTAATCCAGGATTCAATCTTTATTGGCAGGCACAGTTTTCCTATTTGACAGACCTGTGGAGGGAATGTTTGTTAACACTACCTGACTGTTTCCACACATATTCCCAGATTCTGAGTTAATATTATGCACATACCTCTCAATCTGGTAATGCACACACTCTGGTCATAGCTTGACAACATGGGGGTAGAAATGGCACATATTTTGAATACTGCTCTCATAAACATTTGGTGAGCTGCTAGAGTGACAGGATTGTTTTCATATACATTTTCTGAAGGTTTTGAGGTCTGAAAATCAGATGTATGTCATTATTTGCTGCCTAAAATACTGAGATCATCCCATTGATCTGCCAGGGGGAAAGGGAATAGGCAGATAATATCAGCCAATTATCTGTACATTTGGAATAAATCTGTACAGTTGAGAGGTATGATTATGCGTGCAGCTTACTACCACTTCCAGGATTTGAACCATAGCTGTGTCTGCTAAAAAATGCAACAATTAAATCACAGTAGAGTGTGCTATTTATATATATTAGGATATTGCTGTCTATCTCTTCACTGTTTTCTGTCTAAGTCTCTCTTGGTTGTACAATCTGACCTTGTAATTACAACAGTCTTATACAGACATTCCTAGACATTTTTATTATGTAGCACAGTGTGGGTAACAGTGGTTAATACAACATTATTATTCAGAGAATGCAACACTAAAAATGCCATACGATACCAGAGTAAACACAACCAGTCCAGGATTTAGAGCTTTATTGCCAGGCAGTTACAGTTTTAAATATGACCTATATGGGACTATTACTGTCATATTGTCTGGTTTATTCAGTACAGCCCATACACAAAAAAGTTTTTATACTGGAAGCTGACTTTCTACTATTTTTATATTTATTTATTATGGAAGGCAAAGCACGGCCTGCCCAAAGGTGAAAGGCTGTCAAAGGAACCCAGCCAAACTTGAAAATAATGTCAAAAATATATATAATGTCCACAACCAGTAATCCAGACCAGGAAAAGTCGAGTCTCAGCTGAATTAAAATAGTTGAATTTATTCCGAACCTTGTTACGAGACCCAACAAAAGGGTCAAAACAAAACAAATATTCACACAGGCCCAGGGTTAAGCACTTTCATCTGAAAAATCAGACTTCATCAGAACCCCGATCAAAGTGCTCAAGCCCATTTTATACATAAGTTAATTAATTTTGGCGCCCAAAATCTTAAAGGGACTAAATCAAATAATGACAACTGTTTAAATGAATGAAAAGCCATATTAAAATACCTTATACATTATATTATTTCATTTTAAACAATTATCATACATTGAAATCCTTACATAAAAATAAAAATAATAATAATAAATAAGAATAAAAATGAAAACGATCCAATATACAAAAAAAAAAATATATATATATATATATATATATATATATATATATATATATATATATATATAACATTATAAATATTAATATTGTAAATATTATAAATATTATTAATATTTTGATGTTATGAAGTTATGATATTTTATAATTCCTAAAAAGGGACTTGCAAAATTCTCCATAAACAATAAAAACAATACATATAAAGGTATATATATATATATATATATATATATATATATATATATGTAAGATTAATGTGTGTATTTTCATAAACAACACATAGAAAGAAAAAACAGATAGTGAAAAAATAATTCCATACAAATTAATAATGTAAATGAATAAATAAATCATCCCATTTGTAAAAAAGGCTTAATACTAATAAATTCATTGATGCCTGGAAAGCAGGTGGCATTAGTTCTAATTTGCCATATGGCTTCCCTTCTAGCCAAATTTGCTTTCCAGTTCCCACCACTAGGGACAATTTCAACCCTATCTATTATAAAAAACTTGAAAATGTGAGTATTATCGTGGAGAACCGTGTGCCTAGAAAGAGCATTCTTTTGGTCACCAGTTCTAATTTTGTACAAATGTTCATAAATGCGTTTCCTAAAGGACCTCTCGGTCTTCCCTATATAAAATACAGGGCATTTTGAACAAGTGGCGATGTACACCACACAAGAAGTCTGGCAATTACCAGCTTTGCTCTTAACAAACACCTTATTAAGGCTTTCCAACCTAACCCCGTGGGTTTCACATATAAAAGAACATTGTCCACAGTGTCCACATTTCTTTGTCATACCAAAAACAAACCTAGGTTTTTTCCTCATCTCAAGTAGGTCCTTAATGTTAGGACCAGTTCTATACACAAAGTTTGGTTGTTTACCAAAAACATTAACACAATCATTGTCTACCATAAACAACCTCCAACATTCAAAAATAATATTTTTTAAATATTGTACATATGGAGAGAAGGTCAAAACACAAACTCTAGACCCATGAACTAAAGAGGACCCTAAGGAAGGTCACCTTTCCCTAAAATGGGGAAATTTTTTTTACCCCATTCACTTTTAACATATGAAATCACATCATTTAACATATTAATAGGATAGCCCCTGTCCACAAACAAAGATTTAATAAAATCAAGTTCCTTAAACATAGTGTCCTTATTGGATGACATACGGGCTATTCTTATGCATTGACCTTTGAACACATTCTTAAAAGTGTATCGGGGGTGGTCACTAGAGAAATGAAGATAATTGTTAGAAAAAGTGTCTTTCCGATAAACCCATGAATCAAAACCAGTGGTGGAGTGACTGATGAAGGTGTCCAAATATGCTATCCCATTAGAGTCAAAGTGATGGGTGAATCTTAAAAAATCAGTTGTTTGGTTGATATAATCAATAAACAATTGTATGTCACTGGTGGACCCGTTCCATAAAATAAACAAATCGTCAAGATATCTACTATAAAAGGAAATGTTTTGGAAAAATTTACTAGGAAAAATAAATTGGTTTTCCCACTCCAACATCACTAAGTTAGCGAAAATGGGTGCACAAGAGGCACCCATCACTACACCTTGGATTTGTTTCTAAAATTCACCTTGGAATGAGATAAAATTATGATCCAATACCAAGGACATCATGTCCACCAAAACACAAATACAGTCCCAGATGAAATCAGAAATAGTTCTTAAACTGTTGGAAAATATTCCAACCCAGTGTCCCTCGGGATGCAGGAAAATAAATCAACAATGTCAATTGTCAAAAAAATCAAATCATTCCTCCACAAATCAGGCGACAGTTTCCCCAAAAAGGACCAAGAGTCCTTGATAAGATGGGGAATCCTATCATATAACGGCTTGGTCCATCGGTCAATGACAACACCAATAGGGTAACTCTTGGACCCACTGCCAGATACAATAGGTCTATTTTTATTTTTATTTTTATGTAAGGATTTCAATGTATGATAGTTGTTTAAAATGAAATAATATAATGTATAAGGTATTTTAATATGTCTTTTCATTCATTTAAACAGTTGTCATTATTTGATTTAGTCCCTTTAAGATTTTGGGCACCAAAATTAATTAACTTATGTATAAAATGGGCTTGAGCACTTTGATCGGGGTTCTGATGAAGTCTGATTTTTCAGATGAAAGCGCTTAACCCTGGGCCTGTGTGAATATTTGTTTTGTTTTGACCCTTTTGTTGGGTCTCGTAACAAGGTTTGGAATAAATTCAACTATTTTAATTCAGCTGAGACTCGACTTTTCCTGGTCTGGATTACTGGTTGTGGACATTATATATATTTTTGACATTATTTTCAAGTTTGGCTGGGTTCCTTTGACAGCCTTTCACCTTTGGGCAGGCCGTGCTTTGCCTTCCTTGGTTGGTTGGTTGTTGTTCGTTTATTTTATATTTATTTATTATGACTACTACAAGCAGGATTGTTACTCACCAGCCTCGTGACGCAGCCTTTGCAGCTTACTCGCTTGAGCTTCCTGATTCATAGCCCACTCAGCTGCAGCTGTAAGGGAAATAGAGAAATATTTAGCCATACCTATCCATCATATACACAGGCTGGACATTATTAAACAGTTACTGGTATGAGTACTTATACACTGCTGGGACATCACCCCTCTGTCTTGATTCTTGGATCCACTGGTCAAGTGCTCCCTCTTCCTCCATTTCAGGTCAGGATAGTGGTGCCTGACCTGCTCACCAGTCCAAAAAATACCAGTGGCACTCATCACAGGTGAGATGATCCCAGGCTTCTGCTTTATATTGGGAGCCTTGGTACTGGCCCTGCAACAGTCTCTCATCATGTTTTTCTTTTTACCAGGGGTCCTACCATGACCTTGGACTCCTGGATGCCCCAGCGCTGCACCCAGAAGTGCAATCCCTCTCAGACTCCAGTCATGCTGCCTACAGTGGGAAGCTGCAACCAGTTATGAGCTGTATTCACACCTGTGGGCTTTAAATACAGCTGATTTTCCACCCTTTGCCATGATTAGACAGTTTTGAATATGCTGAGCTAAGCTATGGTCAAACATGCTTAGCTAAGGTTGGCATTGCTTAAAGGGACAGGTTCAGCACTGCTTACCAATGGGTAAAACCACTTAGCTGGGCTACTCATTGCTTAGCAATCATATTTACACAATGCTTACACCTGGTTAGCAGAGCTGTGCAATGCTTAGCATTGCTTATTTTTCATTTTATAGACTATCTGCTGTATGGCATTGATTCATCATTCATTACATATTATAAATTTGGTTACTGTCCCTGAAGTCCTCCAATGTGATTTCATTACATTTATAGGTTTATAGGTTGGTACTAGGCTATCAGACCTAGTGCCTATACAAGCCTAGCCATAACAATTCCCTGGCTATTTATTCATGTGTAACTATACTGTATGAGTCACTTGTGTTTATATGGGGATTTCACAACTTTATTACACTGACACCTCACATCTGGACCCAATGCAGCACTTTGGTTAACAAATATATGTTTTTTAGTAGGTAATACAAAAAAATAGTTTATGCACTGCTGTCACATTTAAAATGCAAATTGGTTATTATGGGGATCGAACCAGGAATAGCTGCTTAGAAAGCATATGCTGTAACCACTACACTAGTGCAATATTGTTTATGTTGGATGTCTCTTGCTATTTAGTTTCTTGTGCTGTTTAAGTTGACTAAGCGTAACTAGGCAACAGGCATACCCATGCAGCTACGCTTAAACTTTATCGCATTTACAAAAAAAAAAAAATTTGTGTTATTTTAGCTATACCCTTCAGAATATCCCTGCTAATGCTAAACCATGTACTTTTATCAGCTTTCTGCGTCATGGTGAGCATACCTCTCAACCTCTTGGAGCAAAACATCTGGACAAACCCTAAAATGATGGGGGGACAAATAGGGACAGATTTTAAATATTGCTCTTACAACCTTAGACAGGTAATATACTGATAGATCTCTTGCATTAGCATGGATTTTTTGAAGGATGTGGAGTCTTTTAAACTCAAATGTCTGTCATTATTTAATGACTTCAATCCTCAGCTATTTTCCAGAAAGGTACAGATTTTAGGAGAAACACACCAAAAATATGAGACAAACATCTGGACATTCTGCGAAAATCTGTACAGTTGAGAGGTATGTTCCTGACGTGTTGGGGGTGTTATGAGTGTTCTCGCTCATTTTAATTACTGAAAGGCAATTCTGGAGTGCAGGGTCATGTATATTGTAGGAGCACTGCTCTCAGACACACCCCCTGCACTTGTGCACGGCTCCGTGTAAGTTTAACAGCACAAGTAGCGCGCCTTCATGAATATGCAAGGCACACTGCAGTGCTGTACAGGAGCAGTCCCTGCCATGCAGGAATAATTTATTCCTGCATGGCTGCTTGCTGAATCCCAGGGAAAGTGTGTGTGTGTATGTGTTTTTATGTATATATATATATATATATATATATATATATATATATATATATATATATATATATATATGTAATTAACATTAAGCAAAGAGATTTTAATAGTAGACCTGGAGAGGGTTTTTGCCCTAATATCATTGTATGGAGACCATGCTGTTATTTTTATATTGTGCTTATCTTAACTGTCATAATTTACTTTTTCATAAATAGGTTTATTTTGGCAGCTCACAACAGTCTGATATGTATGGTGGCATGCCAGTTTTATGTTTTTATTAATGGAGTTCCTTGTAACACAGAGGATGACTTAGTGGATCGCCTCAAAGTCCTAGTGCTTCCTGCTGATAAAGGTAAAAAAGTACTACTTCCTGTAAGCAGGAATTATTCACCAGTAAAGTTCATAAATTGTTTGCTGCCAACTCAGAAAGCTCAGGCAGATGCAAAAGGTATGCTGCCATGTCCCTACCTAATGGACTAGGGTACTTCCAAAAAAATGGAGTGTCCCTGAAAACTGTTCACAGTTCTTTTCAGGCTGAGGAGTGTTCTGCAGATATATTTCAGTAAATAATTTTCATTCTAAAGAGGATGTTGTTAAATCTATTGAACTTACGATGAAATCCTACTCCCTGTCAGACTACCTCCTTGTCTCTTGTTTGAAGTTCTTGATCTTGTTTAAAGGATAATTCCCTCAACATATTGCAAACATTGAGATCTTTTCTCCTCATTGTCTCTTCTGCAATTAGTAGTATATGTCTGCATTCTCTATAGTATATTTTGCTTTTAGTACCCCAAATGATATGACCTTTTCTTTCTTTCTTTATTTGACATTTGTTTACTGGGAAAGTCCGACTGGGCAAGTGCCCTTTTTCAGCAGAGGCCAGGGGAGTAAAGCTCCAGAATTACATTAATAATGTTATAATTTAACATGTAAAATTCAGATACAATACAATACAAAAAAGATAAAGAAATCATCAGTGTTTGCAATAAACATTCATACTGTAAATTAACAAAAGTAAAAATGTTTTTGTAAATCTTTCTAGGTCTAGCACACACTCCCCCAGCTTTACTAATCTTCTGTGCAGGACTAGCTTAGTCCTGCACAGAAGCAACTGTTTAGGAGCAGGACGGCAGCACGCCATGCATATTAATGAGGCAAGCTGCCCGAGCTCCTAGGTTTACACAGAGCGTGTAAGAGTGCAGGGGGCATGTCTGAGAGCAGAGCTCTCAGAATAAACATGCCCCTGCAATGTAGAACAGTAGAAAGGGGTATGCAATGAGCGGGACCACTCACAGGTGACCGCATATCCCCACCAGCAGTCCCCCTTGTGTATAACAGCAACAGAAGGTAGAAATAAAATGAAGAAACTCTATTTTTTTTTTTAATCCGAGTACAGCTAACCATAGGTGCGTGGGTGTGCCCATTGCTTAGCTACAGTTAAAGCAGCTTAAAAGGCTGAAGAGGATAACAAGGAAGATATATGCAAATGAAACAGTATAGCAATAGTGTAGTGGACAGAGCATTTGCCTTACGCGCCGGCATTCCCGGTTCGAGTCCCACTAATGCACATCCCATTTTACATGGCAAAGCACGTTATGACCCAATATTTTTGTTGCAAAACCCACTAAATAACATATACTTATGAACAGAAGTACTGCAGTAAATGCAAATGTGAAGTGTCAGTGTCATAATAAATAAGGCACTAGTAAGCAGGTATAAGCACAAATAAGCATTAATAAGCATATTTATGCACTAGTAAGTGGGTTTAAGTCCATTTGCGCAGGGGTAAGCAATGCCTACACTGGCTAAGCAAATCTAAAGCTAACTCTCTGTAAGCAGACGTAACAGCAGGTTAGCAGTGCTTACCATCACACAAACCCACTTACAACTGCTCAAAAGTGCCTTAATCACTCTGTATCCAATGGCCCTTGTTCTGCCCATCAACAAAATAAACAGCCAGGCAGGTCTTGAATGCAAGACCCTATGCACCATAGTCCCAGTAGTTACTCACCAAGCCATCACAGAAGTACAGATGAATGAAGTAGTAGTAAACATGTCCTCACCACAGTATAACCAAACTGAACCTGTGAAAGGCATCAGTATACAGTCATATGTGCCATAACCCACCACATAACATACATATGTGAACTGGAGTACAGCAGTAAGCCCAGAAGTGAGGTGTAATTGTAACAGAGTGTTGAAGTCCCCAGTAAAACACAAGGACCCCGCAGAGTGTACGTACACATCAATCAGGGATACCAGGCATACATATAAGGTGTAATGAATAATACCACAATGCCAAAAAGGCCATTATAATGAAGGTCTAACGTAAGCAATGCCATGCATTGCACAGGCCAGCTTAGGAGGTGTGAGCAATGTGTAGACCAACTAACTCTTTGTGCCCAGTGGTATACCCCTTTTTACAATGCCAACCTTAGGTAAGCAGGTTTGCCCATAGCTTAGCCTTTTCAAAACCAGCCAATCATGGGAAAGTGTGGAAAATCGGCCCTACTTAAACCCAAGAGGTGGGAATACATCTCATAACCGGTTGTAGCTTCCACTTGCAGGCACTATGGCAGTAAGGGGAGAAGGAGTGCGATTCTGGGTGCAGAGCTGGTGCATCTAGGAGTCCAAGGTCATGTCAGGACTCCTAGTTAAAGATCATGCACAGAGACTGCTGCAGGGCCAGTACCAGGGCTCCCAATATAAGGTAGAGGGCCGGGACCATCTCGCCTGTGACCTCATCAGTGCCACTGGCATACCGCGAGCTAGTGACCAGGTCAGGCACCACTATGCTGACCTGAAGCGGTGGAAGGGGGACCTCTTGGAGGAGTGGCTCCAAGAGGCTAGAGCATCAGGACATGTCCCAGCCATGTGTAAGTATCACCCCAGTATGTGTGTAATAAGTGCCGGCTCAGGTGTATCATAAATAGGTATGGCTAAATATTCCTCATATGTCCTCCACAGCTGCAACGGTGCAGGCCATGAACCAGGAGGCCCACATCAGCCGCCTGGCGCGGTTGCGATGCAAGGCAGGTCAGTAATACTCATTCTTTTATTGTCATAGAAAATAAAAGTAGTAGTAAATTAATTGCTAGTATAAAACCTGTATTGTTCAAGGCAAGTACTGCATACAGTAGAGAATATGGCAGGGAAGAGTCTCATATTGTTTGTATGTCAATAAAAGTGTAATAGCCTGACAAAACAGGTCTAACTGCTGTACTGCATGTGTATATTATGGTATCATATGGTAATGTAGATTTGCAATCATGTAATAGTACTGCTGTTTTAAGCACTGTTACCCACACCATGCACCATAAATTGAATATGTAGGAATGCCTGTATATGACAGGTATAATCCCCAGAGGCCATTTAGTTAACTGAGAGACACATGGACAGTAAACAGGGAAAATGCAGACAATAAAAAACAAATAGCACATGCAACTGAGATGTGAGCTGTTGTTTTTTAGCACACACAGCCACGGTTCGAATCCTGCCTGTGGTAGTAGTCTGCATACAGAATCATACCCCACAACTGTACAGATATGTCCAGAATGTCTATTAAAGTGGCCCATATCTGGTGCCTATCAACATGTCCCCCTGGGAAATCAGTGGGATGATCCCAGATGTATGGGCAACAAACAGGAAATATAACTGATTGACACACAGCTATGAGAACGAAGATGGCACACTAGCAACTCCCCAATACCTTATGTGACTAAGAAGCCACATATGTCCCATTTACACCCCAACTTGTTAAGCTGTGGTCAGAGTATGTACAGTAACAGAGTGAGATGCATGTGCATAATAGTAATGTGGAACTGTACTGTGTGTGGGAACATTCAGGTAGTGCTAAAAAACATTCCTCCCACAAATCTGTCAGATACCAACACTGTGCCCAAAAATACAAGAATGATATGCAGTTGCTCTGAATAATGAGGTATTACACAACACTGTTGCCCACACAGTCCTACAACATATAACTGTCTAGGAAATCTGTATAAGAGTGTTGTTATACAAGGTCAGAATGCATAAGCACAGGGGATTAATAAGACAAAAAGCAGATTGGAGATATACAGCAATATCAATACAGCAGACACAACTGTGATGGACAGTGTTTAAGTTGTAGCAGACACAGCCATGATCTGAATCCTGGGAGTGGAGTTAGACTGCATACAGATTCATACCCCTCAACTGTACACATGAGGACAGAATGTCCAGTATATGTGCCCATATCTGCTGCCTGTCCCCCTGACCCCTGGTAGGTCTGTGGGATGATCCCAGATGTGTAGCCAGCAAACAGGGAATAGAAGTGATTGTCAACCATCATGAGAACACATCTGTCACTGTAGCAACCCCCAAAATTGTTAGGAGAGTGATATTGCAAGTATGTCCTATCTACACTCCCATGTTGTCAAGCTGTGACCAGAGTGTGTACAGTAACAGAGTGAGATGTATGTGCAGAATACTAATGTGTAATCTGGAACTTTATGTGACAACAGTAGGTAGTGCTAACAAACATTGCTCCCACAGGTACGTTGGATACGAACACTGTGCTGAGAAATACAGATGAATATAACCTGTACTGATACTGTCCACCCTGGTATTGTAGGGGATTGTGAGTGTTGCAGTTTCTCTGAATAATAAAGTATCACTGGTCACTGTCACCCACACTGTGCTACATAATATAACTGTGTAGGAAAGCATGTATATGTGTGTGTCAGGTCACTAAAGGGGGAAGAGGGCAATATTCTAGATATGTCCAGGCACACCAACATGTGGTCAACACATGGCCAGAGTCTGTGCAGAAAGAGTCAGATAGCATAGTATAAAACATCAACCTAGAATTCTGGCATATGTGTACAGTAAGCCAGTGTTAATAAACATTCCCTCCATGGGTATACCAGGTAAGAGGTGTATACTGCAGGTAAAACCGGTTCATGTGTAATAATGACGACAGCCATATCAGTGTCCAAAAATAAGGTTATAGGGTAGTGTAGTAAAACTTGTAAGGAACAGATAACACCACTGACTAGGAAAGTAATGTGGACTACAGGAATATACTACTTGTTAACTGATATCTTTCTCTCCCCCCCCATCTTATCTCCAACAATAATCTACATACCCCCCAACTGGTATGTAATGACTCTGATAGTGTCCAATTGTTTGATAAATATGTTAATGGTTCCCATGCATGTGCCATATTGAATTATTCCAACATTGTTGACATGGTGCCATCAACATACCTGTATGCTGTTCTTTTTACCACTGTGGTCCTATATATGCATGTATTTTGCTTGCTATGCAACTGTTCCATTTCTGGTGTCTAGGTTAATGGGAATATCTATGCATGTTGTTATACCTAACCATGGAATGTGTTGACTATTACTAACCCATATATGATGATGAAATCTAAACACTGCAGCACGCTTGGGAAGGCCGGACCCAGCAGACCCACTTATCCCATCTCAGCTGGTCATGGCACCGGGCACCAGCGTGTCTGGGGCCCAACCCCGGACCTCTCTATCTATTGGTCCTGCACCACCTCTGGGTGGAACTGCCTCAGGGGATAGGGCTCGCCCCCCTGGGAGTGGGCGCAGACAGGCACCTGTTACCTGTCACCAGGTCGAGGTCGTGGTGCGTAGAGTGATCAGTGAGCAGTTTGGTGATCTTCTATGTCAGCTCGAGGGCCTCATGTTGCGATTAGAGAGTCAGCCTGGCTCTGCAGCTCAGCCCCCAGCACAGCCACCTTCGGGGCTGTGAAGGTGCAGTGGTGACTGCTCATGGGTGGGGACCTCAGTCCCACTGTTACCACTAGGGGGCTTGCGAGCTTCGATATCCCAACGCCCCTCCCCATCAAAGTGTTTACCCCCCACATGTGTCATATACCACCCCTGTATACGTCTTGTTTGTCTTGCCTGTTAACCTACCCAACCTACCTCCCCAAATATACCAACTACCCCTCCCCAATGGCCCACTCTCACCTGAATAAAAAAATAAAAGGGAAATCTGTTCCCACAAAAAAATGTCGTCCCATACATAGCTGTCCATTTCACACATATCCACTAGACACATGTAATCTGGTCTAATTGGCATCACAACTTATTATTGTTGTCCTCACCCCTCTCCAGGGGTTTGAGTGTCCAAATCTACCTCCAAATTCAGTGTATATGCACTGTTGCTGTAGAAGAAATGTGCAGCTATGGACCTTCCCTACACCCTTCCTGCACATCCCTAGCTATTTTCCCTACTGTCTTTGCCTCTTTGTGCCCCTTTTTCACCACTTTCCTATCAACCCTTTTTTCTTTTATTTTAAAGAAATTAGTGTGGGGGTAAGCGGGAGTAAGCACTTTTAAGCAGCAGTAAGCAGGTTTAAGCCTGTTTGCATGGGGGTAAGCAATGCCTATACAGGTTAAGCAACTGAGAAACTAAATCAGTGTCAGAAACTATAACCAGATGTTAGCAGTGCTTACCTCTGCACAAACACGTGCAAACCCGCTTACAACTGCTTTAAAGTGCCTTAATCACTCTGTATCCAACAGCCTGTGTTCTGCCCAGCAACAAAATAAACAGCCTCTGCAAGGCTCAAACCCAGGACCCTGCACACCATAGACAAAGTGATTTACCACTAAGCCATGCCAGATATAATTAAATGTGATTGTTTTCAGATACATATCATCCAGCATAGTCATGCAACAGTACAGACAATGTATACCAACATTTAGATGTATGTGTGTGTGTGTGTGTGTGTGTGTGTGTGTGTGTGTGTGTAAATATATTAATATCTAAACAGATACAACATATCCATATATGTGTGTGTACATATATATATATATATATATATATATATATTTAGAAATATATACATATATATATATATATATATATATATATATATATATATATATATAAATATATATGAACATATATACATGCAAATGCCTACATCGACACATGTATATTTCGACACCTATATGTCTACATATACACAGCAACTTACATATATGTACGTAGATATATATCTATGTGGGTATATACGGGCATAGTTATATATATGTAAGCAGATATATATATATATATATATATATATATATATATATATATATATATATATATATATATATTTATATATATATGGCCATACATCCATAGATAGCAATAGTAGATTAAAATATATATGTCCACATGCACCGTTAATGGGGTTGAGAGGCCCCAAACAATATACGTATTGTACAAATAGGCATACCCCCCCCTACAGCCAAACACATCTGCCCTGCAATACACTACCAAGTGTTGCAGATCCCATAACCAGGACCTGACATGACATGGGCACAAGAAGTTAACAGTGCTACATCCCACGTGTATGATGTCAGGCTGGTATTGGTAACATATCATGCAGTACAGTCTGGCTCCCATAGGAAACATAAAATGTGGAAGCTATCAACATCTGGCTTGTTGGCTGTTGGTGAAGCACCCTCCAAGAGGAAAAAACGCTGAGAGAAGAAGGGAGCCACTTTTGAGATTTTAAGTATTTTTTCTCTGTTTATTTGCTAAGTTTTTCTGCATAGCTGCCTAGCTTGAGCATTTTCTGGCTTGTTAAACTTGATTTCTGTATTAGTAGCTGTATTTAGAGCACAACCAAAAGCTGTTTGCTGAATTTCCTGTTTGCACTTAATTTTAAATCGTTTTTTTCTTAAAACTTGCATATTTTCTGTCCTTGACCTAGCACTCTTGAGGGGTCATTTACTGCACTGTTATAACTTGATATTACTCGTGAACCTCTGCTATCTCTGTAAAAAACAAAACAAAAAAAAATCTTGCTTTTTCCCACTTTTCTGAGAGTTAAAAAGTTCAGTTACAGGCTTGCTGTTCCTGAACTGTTTGAAAGTTTCTGTGAGGCCATTTTGCTTGGGCTGAAGGAGGGTCTCTGTGTTCATCAGTGGCAGTGACTAACATTGAGCAGCTTCCCTGCCCCCGGAGAGGTGGTTACTGACTTGAAACTGTAGTTTTATTGGCCACTAGGGGTCATTTCCATAACTCCTTCATCTTCCTCTCTTAAAACCTAGTTGCCTCGTGGTTTGAGCGTCTTTTCAGGCTTGTTGGCTGTTGGTGAAGCACCCTCCAAGAGGAAAAAACGCTGAGAGAAGAAGGCAGCCACTTTTGAGATTTTAAGTATTTTTTCTCTGTTTATTTGCTAAGTTTTTCTGCATAGCTGCCTAGCTTGAGCATTTTCTGGCTTGTTAAACTTGATTTCTGTATTAGTAGCTGTATTTAGAGCACAACCAAAAGCTGTTTGCTGAATTTCCTGTTTGCACTTAATTTTAAATCGTTTTTCTTAAAACTTGCATATTTTCTGTCCTTGACCTAGCACTCTTGTGTGGGGTCATTTACTGCACTGTTATAACTTGATATTACTTGTGAACCTCTGCTATCTCTGTAAACAAAAACAAAAAAAAAATCTTGCTTTTTCCCACTTTTCTGAGAGTTAAAAAGTTCAGTTACAGGCTTGCTGTTCCTGAACTGTTTGAAAGTTTCTGTGAGGCCATTTTGCTTGGGCTGAAGGAGGGTCTCTGTGTTTATCAGTGGGAGTGACTAACATTGAGCAGCTTCCTGCCCCGGAGGTGGTTACTGACTTGAAACTGTAGTTTTATTGGCCACTAGGGGTCATTTCCATAACTCCTTCATCTTCCTCTCTTAAAACCTAGTTGCCTCGTGGTTTGAGCGTCTTTTCAGGCTTGTTGGCTGTTAGTGAAGCACCCTCCAAGAGGAAAAACGCTGAGAGAAGAAGGAGCCACTTTTGAGATTTTAAGTATTTTTTCTCTGTTTATTTGCTAAGTTTTTCTGCATAGCTGCCTAGCTTGAGCATTTTCTGGCTTGTTAAACTTGATTTCTGTATTAGTAGCTGTATTTAGAGCACAACCAAAAGCTGTTTGCTGAATTTCCTGTTTGCACTTAATTTTAAATCGTTTTTCTTAAAACTTGCATATTTTCTGTCCTTGACCTAGCACTCTTGTGTGGGGTCATTTACTGCACTGTTATAACTTGATATTACTTGTGAACCTCTGCTATCTCTGTAAAAACAAAAACAAAAAATCTTGCTTTTTTCCCACTTTTCTGAGAGTTAAAACGTTCAGTTACAGGCTTGCTGTTCCTGAACTGTTTGAAAGTTTCTGTGAGGCCATTTTTGCTTGGGCTGAAGGAGGGTCTCTGTGTTTATCAGTGGCAGTGACTAACATTGAGCAGCTTCCTGCCCCCCGGAGAGGTGGTTACTGACTTGAAACTGTAGTTTTATTGGCCACTAGGGGTCATTTCCATAACTCCTTCATCTTCCTCTCTTAAAACCTAGTTGCCTCGTGGTTTGAGCGTCTTTTCAGGCTTGTTGGCTGTTGGTGAAGCACCCTCCAAGAGGAAAACGCTGAGAGAAGAAGGGAGCCACTTTTGAGATTTTAAGTATTTTTCTCTGTTTATTTGCTAAGTTTTTCTGCATAGCTGCCTAGCTTGAGCATTTTCTGGCTTGTTAAACTTGATTTCTGTATTAGTAGCTGTATTTAGAGCACAACCAAAAGCTGTTTGCTGAATTTCCTGTTTGCACTTAATTTTAAATCGTTTTTTCTTAAAACTTGCATATTTTCTGTCCTTGACCTAGCACTCTTGTGTGGGGTCATTTACTGCACTGTTATAACTTGATATTACTTGTGAACCTCTGCTATCTCTGTAAAAACAAAAACAAAAAATCTTGCTTTTTCCCACTTTTCTGAGAGTTAAAAAGTTCAGTTACAGGCTTGCTGTTCCTGAACTGTTTGAAAGTTTCTGTGAGGCCATGTGTGCTTGGGCTGAAGGAGGGTCTCTGTGTTTATCAGTGCGAGTGACTAACATTGAGCAGGTTCCCTCCCCCCCGGAGAGCTGGTTACTGACTTGAAACTGTAGTTTTATTGGCCACTAGGGTCATTTCCATAACTCCTTCATCTTCCTCTCTTAAAACCTAGTTGCCTCGTGGTTTGAGCGTCTTTTCAGGCTTGTTGGCTGTTAGTGAAGCACCCTCCAAGAGGTAAAAACGCTGAGAGAAGAAGGGAGCCACTTTTGAGATTTTAAGTATTTTTCTCTGTTTATTTGCTAAGTTTTTCTGCATAGCTGCCTAGCTTGAGTATTTTCTGGCTTGTTAAACTTGATTTCTGTATTAGTAGCTGTATTTAGAGCACAACCAAAAGCTGTTTGCTGAATTTCCTGTTTGCACTTAATTTTAAATCGTTTTTTCTTAAAACTTGCATATTTTCTGTCCTTGACCTAGCACTCTTGTGTGGGGTCATTTACTGCACTGTTATAACTTGATATTACTTGTGAACCTCTGCTATCTCTGTAAAAAACCAAAACAAAAAAAATCTTGCTTTTTCCCACTTTTCTGAGAGTTAAAAAGTTCAGTTACAGGCTTGCTGTTCCTGAACTGTTTGAAAGTTTCTGTGAGGCCATTTTTCTTGGGCTGAAGGAGGGTCTCTGTGTTTTTCAGTGGCAGTGACTAACATTGAGCAGCTTCCCTGCCCCGGAGGTGGTTACTGACTTGAAACTGTAGTTTTATTGGCCACTAGGGTCATTTCCATAACTCCTTCATCTTCCTCTCTTAAAACCTAGTTGCCTCGTGGTTTGAGCGTCTTTTCAGGCTTGTTGGCTGTTAGTGAAGCACCCTCCAAGAGGAAAAACGCTGAGAGAAGAAGGAGCCACTTTTGAGATTTTAAGTATTTTTCTCTGTTTATTTGCTAAGTTTTTCTGCATAGCTGCCTAGCTTGAGCATTTTCTGGCTTGTTAAACTTGATTTCTGTATTAGTAGCTGTATTTAGAGCACAACCAAAAGCTGTTTGCTGAATTTCCTGTTTGCACTTAATTTTAAATCGTTTTTTCTTAAAACTTGCATATTTTCTGTCCTTGACCTAGCACTCTTGTGTGGGGTCATTTACTGCACTGTTATAACTTGATATTACTTGTGAACCTCTGCTATCTCTGTAAAAACAAAACAAAAAAAAAATCTTGCTTTTTCCCACTTTTCTGAGAGTTAAAAGTTCAGTTACAGGCTTGCTGTTCCTGAACTGTTTGAAAGTTTCTGTGAGGCCATTTTGCTTGGGCTGAAGGAGGGTCTCTGTGTTTATCAGTGGCAGTGACTAACATTGAGCAGCTTCCCTGCCCCGGAGAGGTGGTTACTGACTTGAAACTGTAGTTTTATTGGCCACTAGGGGTCATTTCCATAACTCCTTCATCTTCCTCTCTTAAAACCTAGTTGCCTCGTGGTTTGAGCGTCTTTTCAGGCTTGTTGGCTGTTGTTGAAGCACCCTCCAAGAGGAAAAAACGCTGAGAGAAGAAGGTAGCCACTTTTGAGATTTTAAGTATTTTTTCTCTGTTTATTTGCTAAGTTTTTCTGCATAGCTGCCTAGCTTGAGCATTTTCTGGCTTGTTAAACTTGATTTCTGTATTAGTAGCTGTATTTAGAGCACAACCAAAGCTGTTTGCTGAATTTCCTGTTTGCACTTAATTTTAAATCGTTTTTCTTAAAACTTGCATATTTTCTGTCCTTGACCTAGCACTCTTGTGTGGGGTCATTTACTGCACTGTTATAACTTGATATTACTTGTGAACCTCTGCTATCTCTGTAAAAACAAAACAAAAAAAAATCTTGCTTTTTCCCACTTTTCTGAGAGTTAAAAGTTCAGTTACAGGCTTGCTGTTCCTGAACTGTTTGAAAGTTTCTGTGAGGCCATTTTGCTTGGGCTGAAGGAGGGTCTCTGAGTTTATCAGTGGCAGTGACTAACATTGAGCAGCTTCCTGCCCCCGGAGAGGTGGTTACTGACTTGAAACTGTAGTTTTATTGGCCACTAGGGGTCATTTCCATAACTCCTTCATCTTCCTCTCTTAAAACCTAGTTGCCTCGTGGTTTGAGCGTCTTTTCAGGCTTGTTGGCTGTTAGTGAAGCACCCTCAAGAGGAAAAACGCTGAGAGAAGAAGGGAGCCACTTTTGAGATTTTAAGTATTTTTCTCTGTTTATTTGCTAAGTTTTTCTGCATAGCTGCCTAGCTTGAGCATTTTCTGGCTTGTTAAACTTGATTTCTGTATTAGTAGCTGTATTTAGAGCACAACCAAAAGCTGTTTGCTGAATTTCCTGTTTGCACTTAATTTTAAATCGTTTTTCTTAAAACTTGCATATTTTCTGTCCTTGACCTAGCACTCTTGTGTGGGGTCATTTACTGCACTGTTATAACTTGATATTACTTGTGAACCTCTGCTATCTCTGTAAAAACAAAACAAAAAAAAAATCTTGCTTTTTCCCACTTTTCTGAGAGTTAAAAAGTTCAGTTACAGGCTTGCTGTTCCTGAACTGTTTGAAAGTTTCTGTGAGGCCATTTTGCTTGGGCTGAAGGAGGGTCTCTGTGTTTATCAGTGGCAGTGACTAACATTGAGCAGCTTCCTGCCCCGGAGGTGGTTACTGACTTGAAACTGTAGTTTTATTGGCCACTAGGGGTCATTTCCATAACTCCTTCATCTTCCTCTCGTAAAACCTAGTTGCCTCGTGGTTTGAGCGTCTTTTCAGGCTTGTTGGCTGTTAGTGAAGCACCCTCAAGAGGAAAAACGCTGAGAGAAGAAGGAGCCACTTTGAGATTTTAAGTATTTTTCTCTGTTTATTTGCTAAGTTTTTCTGCATAGCTGCCTAGCTTGAGCATTTTCTGGCTTGTTAAACTTGATTTCTGTATTAGTAGCTGTATTTAGAGCACAACCAAAAGCTGTTTGCTGAATTTCCTGTTTGCACTTAATTTTAAATCGTTTTTCTTAAAACTTGCATATTTTCTGTCCTTGACCTAGCACTCTTGTGTGGGGTCATTTACTGCACTGTTATAACTTGATATTACTTGTGAACCTCTGCTATCTCTGTAAAAAACAAAACAAAAAAAAAAAATCTTGCGTTTTTCACACTTTTCTGAGAGTTAAAAAAGTTCAGTTACAGGCTTGCTGTTCCTGAACTGTTTGAAAGTTTCTGTGAGGCCATTTTTGCTTGGGCTGAAGGAGGGTCTCTGTGTTTATCAGTGGCAGTGACTAACATTGAGCAGCTTCCCTGCCCCCGGAGAGGTGGTTACTGACTTGAAACTGTAGTTTTATTGGCCACTAGGGTCATTTCCATAACTCCTTAATTTGTCCTCGGAGTGGTTTAGGCAGTGACTTGTGGTTTGTTGGCCAATTTGGGTCATTTCCTGTCTTTTCCAGCCCCTGCTATAAAGCACGCTTTAGCGATTTAGCCGATTTAGAGCGGAGTTGCTACTGTTGCACACTAGGGCAGCCGGTTAAGCAGGTTTAAACTATTCGGCTACCTAAAGTCCACTCTTCAAATTTTCCTTAAAACTACCTTCCTCGAACTATACTACTGATCTAATCAGCGTATCCTATAATTAAAAGATCATCTCTACTTGACTCCAAGTAGACTATTCTCTATCTGTTAAACGTAGCACTTGCTCCTACAGTACTTATTACCTTGATACGGCACTCTTGTCATAGATAGTACCCCAAAAGGCAACCCCATTCTCGGTCACCACGTCCCCGGAATCTTTTTAAAGTTTTTTGTCTATTCCTTCTAGCATGTCGAGGGATCAGTTGCTAGTGTCCTCTCCTGCTCAGCTGGTGAACCTGGGAATATTGAGGCAATGTTACAATTGCCTCATGTACACAGACAACCCTCTCCTCCTCCCACAAAACACAAATACATGCGAGAGATGCAACTACGGCCAAACTGGAGGCTGAGCTCTCTCAACATAGGACTGGCAAGACCAGTCAGGAGGAGAAGGTTACCACACACACTATAGACCCAGTCTCACATATTACCATTACAACCTCAAATCATACACATAAACACACAAAGACATACTCGGAGGCTCTGATCAAAAATCTACCAAAACAGCAGAGGCCACCAAAGCAGACACCCAAACAACCACCACCTCAGAACACAACACCTGCAACACATAGACCTCACAGTCAGAGTGTCAAACAGTCACAGCCCTTAAGGCCAAACACAATGCCAGACACACTAGTCATTGGTGACTCCATAGTCAGACACACTGACGTCCGCTCACCAGACTGAGTAAGGAGAAGGTCACAGTAAGCTGCCTGTCTGGCGCTAGAATCCGCCACATAACGCAAGCACTCAGGTCTCTCAACAGCAGGTACAAATATGATTCAGTCATTGTCCACGCTGGTGTAAACGACCTGAGACGAACCTCCTTGGACTACATGAAAAGAGACATTGAGGAGCTCTCTGATTATGTAGCCCAGACAGGTATGACCCTGACCTTGAGCAGTATCCTACCTTCACCAAGAATGATGCCACAATACAGAGATAAGATGATCAGCTTTAACAATTGGCTTAAACACTGGTGTCATTCAAAGGGGATCCAGTGTCTGTCTGCCTGGGATGACATGCTGGACAAGCCACGCTGCTTCAAGGGGGCTTGCACCTGTCACCCTGGGATTCGGATATTGGCAAAGGCTCTTGCCACCCCATAGTGCCTTTTTAGGCAAGGCTCAAATTCTAAACCTACCACCCTAGAACACAAAAAGGAAAAAACTAAGGGTAATGCTGCTCAATGCCAGAAGTCTAAATCTCAAAATGCACTTTTCGAGGCCCTTCTCAGTATGGAGAACATCGATGTCTGTGCTGTGACAGAAACCTGGTTCAAGGCTCCTGAGAGCACCCCGGCGCTATCAGGTTTTACCTCATATCATGCGTTCCGCCCCAAAATCTGGACAATACAAAGAAAGGAGGGGTGCTATCCATATTCATCAAGGACACCCACACCTCAAGACTGGTGGCAACGCACGATGCATCGGAGACCATCCAGGTGCAATTAACCATAGGCAAGACTGCTCTGCAAATTGTAGCATGTTACAGGCCACCCTCACAAACTCAGGAACCTCACATGGCCTTCCTGAAAACACTAGAGGATAAATGTATCACCAAACACCATCATACTAGGTGACTTCAATTACCCTAATATAGACTGGGAACACTACTCAAGCCCAAACACCCTAGCCCAAAAGTTCCTGGAATTCATAAACTCAAATGCCATGGAACAACTAGTCACCATCCCCACAAGAGGAGATAACATACTTGATCTCATCATCACGAACATGGGAGCACAATGTTCAACACCGGAGGTGTACCCCTCACTGGTGAGATCAGACCACAAACTAATCTCGCTGGAGGTCCTCATCCCACCCCCACCTGAAATAAAAAGACCACAGTAAAGAACTTCTCAAAGCCGACTTCACACTTCTAAAGACTAGTGTGGTCTCCTTTAAGGCCCCCGAGCTGGCGGAAAACAGTACTCAAGCCGCTGAATCACTTACAAATGCCTTCTACCAGCACCTGCAGGACTGCATGGATAAGGCAATCCCAAGCAAAACAAAGACTCTTTGTACCAAAGGCAAGCATCCAGTCTGGTGGACCCCAGCCATAAACAAACTCTACAACAAAAGGAGGAAGCTACTACAAGATAGAGCAAAATCCTTAAAAGGTAAGACACCCTTGATCACTATAAGTAAAAACTAAGAGCTCTCATAAAATCATCCAAAGCAAATTTGAGAGAAAAATAGCTAAAGACTCAAAAGACAATCATAAGGCCTTCTTTAGCTATGTTAGAAACCTGGGAGGAAACTCCCAGATATGCTCAGAGCTAGTTCAAAATGATGTGAAGATTACTGATCCTACAGACATTGCCAACATACTGGCTGACAGGTTCAGTGCAAACTTCTCCCCCCCCCCAAAGGAGAGATAGCTATACCAAACGAATGCATCGCCCCAAACATCTCCAGCGCCCAAGTGAGAACTGCTCTCTCCAAAGCAAAAACACAGCATCCATGGGACCTGATGGTGTCCCCGGCTGTGTGCTCCATGAACTCAATGAGGAATTAAACCCACAGCTAGGACAGCTGTTTAATCAAAGTCTTACCTCTGGATACGCACCCAGGGAGTGGCGCACTGCAACTGTGGTACCACTTCACAAAGGCGGTGCCTCCACCGACCCTGGAAATTACCGGCCCATTAGCTTGACAAGCCTTATCTGCAAAGCCATGGAGAGGATCATAATGGACCTCATAAATAAAGACATAGGGAATTTGCAGACTTTGGATCCAACCCAGTTTGGCTTTGTCAAAGGCAGATCATGCCTTTTAATCTTGGTTGACTTTTTCGAAACAGTCACCAAAGCCATTGATGAGGAAAGGCAGTCCATACAGCCTACCTCGATCTGGCTAAGGCCTTGATACAATACCCCATTCGGGTATCATTGAAAAACTCATCAGCTTAAATGTCAACCCATACATCACAAGATGGGTTGCAAACTGGCTGAGTGACAGAACCCACAGGGTCAGAGCTGCTGGCGCCATGTCAGACTCAAAGCCTGTCACAAGTGGTGTCCCACAGGGCTCAGTCCTGGGCCCACTCTTGTTTGGCATCTACTTTTCCAAGTACAAGCAAACACAGGAGGGTTATGGCTGACAAAGTTTGCAGATGACTGCAAACAGTGCGCCATAGTAGAAAACACATCTGACACAGATATCCTTCAGAAGGGTCTCACAGAAACGGATAACTGGTGCCAGAGCCACGCCTAAAGTTAAATGCCAAAAATGCATAGTCATACCCTTCGGGAAAAACAAGGTTACCCCTAGCTACCAAATAGGTGGCAATCCACTGAGCACAGAAGAAGTTATCAGGGACCTGGGGACCCAGGTTGATAGTAGTCTGTCATTCGACACCCATGTAGCTAAAGTAGTTAGGAAGACCTTCTACATTGCCCACCTTATCATGAAGGGATTCTCATCTAGATCAAGGGAGGTCATAGTCTCCCTTTACTCATCACTCATCAGACCAATGATTGAGTACAATGCCCCATTCGAATGTATCTGACCCGACACTTGCAGCAGCTGGAGAGGCCACAAAGTTCCTCACCAAAAGGATAAAGGGTCTCAAAAATCTGTCCTATGCTGCCCGACTGAAAGAACTCCAGCTCTATTCAGTCGCAGCTTGCTCAGAGGTGACCTTTGCCTAACATACAAGGCCATGTCAAACCCAGATTTGATGAATATGCTTCACCTCAAAAATCTAGATCCATCAGAGCCACAAGGGCGGGAGACTTAAACCTTGACACGGCTATTAATAGGACGTGCTGGAGGGATAGATTCATCACCCAAAGACTCCCTATGCTGTGGAACAAAATCCCGGTACATGTGAGGCAGAGCACCTCGCTGGCCTTGTTCAAGAGAAATCTTGACCAATGGATGGGAGATCGCAGATATACCCCAGGGATTACCTCAGTGTCACTGCTCGACAGAGGCACAGAAAAATAATGGGTATAGTTCCCCATACTAAAGGGGTGGCCTAAGCCACAAAACGATGGGCTAGGCTTGTAAATGCCCTCGGGCAGATAGCCTAGTATGAACCTATGAACCTATGAACCTATCCCCAGGATACATATACACAGACATATATATGCAGATACAGATATACACACACACACACATATATATATATATATATATATATATATATATATATATATATGTGTGTGTGTGTGTGTGTGTGTGTGTGTGTGTGTGTGTGTGTGTGTGTGTGTTTATATATATATTGACAGCGGGTAAATTGACTGTTCAATTTATAGCTTGCTACAGATCTCCCACCTTGTCTCAGGACCCTTACGCAGCATTCCTGAGAACATTAGAAAGTTTGAAGATTCTACCCAACACCATGCTATTGGGTGACTTCAACTACCCAAACATTGACTGGGAAAACTACTCAAGCTCAAACGCCCTAGCCCAACGCTTCCTTGAGTTTATAAACTCAAACGCTCTGGAACAGCTAGTCACCACTTCCACAAGAGGTGACAACATACTGGACCTGGTCATAACCAACATGGGGAACCTATGTTCCACACCTGAGGTAAACTCGTCATTGGTAAGATCAGATCACAAACTAACCCACTGGACATCCACATCCCAAACCCCCCCCCAGTCAAGGAAGTCAAGGTAAAAAACTTCTCTAAAGCCAACTTCACACTCCTCAAGACCGAGGTGGGAAGTTTCAAAGCTCCCAATCAAATGGAAAATGATGACCCATCGGCAGAATCCTTTACAAGCACATTCTATGAACACCTTCAAAAATGCATGGACTGAGCCATCCCAAGTAAAACCAAGACCAACTCCTCAAAAAAGAGGAAGCCAGTCTGGTCGACCCCGGCCATAAATAAACTTTACAACAAAAAGAGGAAACACCTGCAAGATAGAACAAAATCCCAAAATAAGAAGGCATCTCTGATTAACATCAGTAAAAAACTGCGCTTCCTCATTAAATCATCCAAGGCCAATTTTGAAAGAAAAATAGCCATTGACTCTAAGGATAACCACAAGGCCTTCTTTAACTATGTCAAGTGTCTAGGGGCAAACTCTCAGATATGCTCCGAACTAGTGCATAATGGCCATAAATACATTGAACCAACCGACATTGCCAACATCCAGGCTGACAAGTTAAGTGCAAACTTCACCCCCCCTCTCCACCAAAGGGGCTAGCACCCATCCCAGAAGAATGTGGTGCTCCAGATATCTCAGACACACAAGTAAAGACAGCCCTTGCAAAGGCCAAAAACACAACATCAATGGGACCAGATGGTATCCAAGGTTGTGACTTACACGAGCTTCAAAATGAACTAACCCCCCCATCTCAAAACACAATTCAAACTCAGCCTCTCTACAGGTTATGTACCCAAAGAATGGTGTACAGCAACAGTCGTACCACTCCACAAAGGTGGTGCCACAACTGACCCTGGGAACTATCGCCCTATAAGCTTGACTAGCTTGGTCTGCAAAGCCATGGAACACATTGTCATGGAGCTCATTAACAGGGACATTAGGAACCCCCAGACGCTGGACCCCACCCAGTTTGGCTTTGTTAAAGGCAGATCTTGCTTCCTGAACTTGGTCGACTTCTTCAAAATAGTCACCAAGGCCATAGATAAAGTGAAGGTGGTCCACACAGCATATCTGGACCTCGCTAAGGTGTTCGACACCATCCCACACTCAGGAATCATAGACAAACTCACCAGCTTAAATATCAACCCCCATGTCACGAGATGGGCTGCCAATTGGCTTTCAGACAGAACCCACACGGTAAGAGTGGCAGGCGCCATGTCTGACTCTAAACCAGTCACAAGCGGAGTCCCACAGGGGTCAGTCCTGGGACCCCTCCTGTTCGGTATATATTTCGCCGAAGTACAGGCAAATGCAGAGGGGCTGTGGCTAACCAAGTTCACAGATGACTGTAAATTGGGTGCAATAATTGACTCTCTGGCTGACACAGACATCCTGCAAAAGGGTCTCTCAGAGACAAACACCTGGTGTCAAAGTCACGGCCTCAAGCTAAATGCCAAAAAATGCATAGTAATCCCATTTGGGAAAAACAAAGTACCTACAAACTACCACATAGATGGGAATCCATTAAGTACAGAAGAAGTAATTAGGGACCTGGGTACCCAAGTAAATAGCATGCTCTCCTTTGAGAACCACATAGCCAAAATGGTCAGGAAATCCTTCTATGTGGCACACCTGATCACAAAGGGTTTCTCATGCAGATCCAAGGAGGTGATTGTGCCCCTTTACTCCTCACTCATCAGGCCCATAACAGAGTACAATGCCCTTTGGGATGTACCTCACTAGACACCTGCAACAACTAGAAAGACCACAGAAGTACCTCACTAAGAGGATTAAGGGCCTTAAACAATTACCCTGTGAAGCACGACTAAAAAAGCTCCAGCTCTTCTCAGTCACTTACCATCTGCTCAGAGGTGACCTATGCCTGACCTATAGGGCCATGTCAAAACCTGAACTAATGGACATGCTTCACCTCAAAAAAATGAGATCCCTCAGAACCACTTGTTCTAGCGACTTGAACCTATGCACAACAATAAACAGGACATACTGGAGGGATAGATTCATGTCCCAGCGACTCCCCTCACTCTGGAATAGAATCTCAGTCCATATTCGACAGAGCTCCTCTCTGACCCTCTTCAAGAGAAATCTTAATGAGTGGATGGGTAATCATAAGTTCTACCCTGGGATCACTTCAGGAGCCCTGTTAGACAGAGGCCCAGGTTATTAATCTATTGAGGAGGCGAAAGCCATCACTCTGTGGCTAGGCTTATAAATGCCCCTGGGCAGATAGCCTAGTACTTACCTATGAACCTATGAACCTATATATATATATATATATATATATATATATATATATATATATATATATATATATATGTATATATATATATATATATATATATATATATGGATAGATATACATGTGATTATACATACACATGCAGAGATATGTGCAGTAAGATACTTATATCTGTGTGTGTACATATCTCTGCGTGTGTATGTGTAGTCACATGTACAGATATGTACAGTAAGATACATATGTAGAAGATGCACACAATATGGAACAGCCACTATGCCTACAGTTACCACCTTAACAACTGGACACTGTATCAGCCACCCATACAAATGACAATTGTTGCCTGCAACATATACCCACAGAGAGGTCATAGGAAAAAAACACCACACACAGGTTTTCAGAAATGGAAAACCTTTATTTGTGTACTATTACAGTTTTATATGTCATGTCATATAGCTGTCCATACACTGACATCCATATAAACAGAGTAATGCAACTGTGAAACAGTTATACTAATACAGTTGTCTGGAAAGGTTCACAACTGTTGCTGTCCAGGCCAAGCCCTTCAAATTGTACAATAGTAAAGACAGACTGGGCCACAGGATACCAAACAATCAACAGTAAATAATGCAGGTTTATAGTTCAACAGCCTCCATCTACACTCTGTACAAACTCACTAGGTGGTAAAGAGTTCAGTTGACCAAATGGTATGTAACTGCTACATAACAAGGCATACCTGACACCATGACAAGCACACTGACAAACAAAACAGACTGTATGGCAGAAGGCAGTAGGCCTGCATTAACCCAATTTATGTAAATAATGTAAATATAAGTGAAGTATACAGTACTGTACATCCAGATACCTTAAGGCAGCTCACCCCCTGATATCCCCACATTTTGTAACAGCCTAGTTTATTTATGGTGCATCCCCCCCTTAGACTCAATAATACAGGGCCATATACCACTGCTACATACACTGGCCTCTGGAGTGCATAAGCGCACACATGAATTGTGTAGGTGAAGCCCACACATATATGGCCCCATCCCCACCATATGTGTGGGGGATACAACAGCAGTGGACTGATGATAGCAATGGCAGTGTGATATACTCACAGCCCACGACAGAACAACCACTGTCAGCATGTCATATGTGCAAAGCTTGATATGTAGGTGGAGGATAGAAGCTGGAACACAGGCCCATATGTGGAAAACTATTGCCATAAACTAAGCAAGTAGCTGATGTTACAGGATAGTCTGCAACATCCCCTTAGTTATGGAATTGAGGTTAGAAACATAAATGGATGTAGCCATGTACTGATAGCACTCAGCACACACACTGCCAGTGAAATATCTGACACAGGACCTGTGTGCTGGACAGACAAAACATGATAGGCACACCTCTGGTCACCAAGAGGATAGACCCACAATTGAGAGCTATGCAGACAGACTGCATTCCAAGGTAAACTACTATGTACACACACACCCTGTAACACCAGTACTATACAAAGCATAACACAACTCTACTCACACTCTGTAGTTCTGGATCCTCCTACAAATATGTAGCTGGCCTGAGTGTGCTGGTTTTCCTGTAAGAGGTATTGCTGCCTGTTGTCTGTAACACTGATGCCCCCACACAGGAAGGATGTCCATCACAAAGGAAAGGTAAAGGGACCATGCGCACATGATGTAAGGATTTATAGTAGGTGGTTGCCATGACAGTTGTAATTGGAAGTACTACACAGCAAGCTGCATGCAGTTAGCAAGTGTAGGACACTGATTGGTGCAGAGGCCATCACCTGATCAAGTGTATCACCTACTAAAGCCAGGCTGCAATCTATTCAAAGCAGCTCAATCCATTCACTGGAGAGAGAGGGGGAGAGAGAGAGAAAGTGATAGTGGAAGCGGAAAACAAAAAAAAAACTAAAGCTCAGCACACTAACAGCTGAAGACGCAGGCATTTAGCCAGCTGCCAGTCATAAAGACATCATTCCCACAACAGGTATGTGAAGAATATGTACATGTATTAGAATGTAGTACCTGGTCCATCATAATGGGATAGGTGATGTGGAATTAGTTATATGTGCCATCAGGTGTTGTTGTGATGATGTTCAACTGAACAACTGCTATGGACAATAGTGTCTGTCCCTGTGGGTAGTAGGCCATAGCTGTTAACTGTGCAGGTCAGCACTGACAGACAAGATGTAAGCCATCATAGTGTGTGTTGTGTAATGGGAAGTATGTATATTACATGGCCAATAGCTGGTGGTGGAAGTAATGCCATTATTATGGACATGTGGGAGCCATGGCCCACCACTGGCAAGATACTCAGGTGAATCTGTAATGTAGCATGCCAGAATGCCATAGATGTGTAATAGGGTTACCTGCAATCAGATCCCACATATACCCCACTAATGTCAGGCCGTGTCAATATGTGGCACCTGTCTGTGTTGTAGCAAGGCAGAACAGTGCAGCTGTGCAGGAAGGTGTTGTGAGATTGTGAAACTGATGTCTGAATGTACCCCACATATAGGTATGCATATGTGTACATATATCACATATATAATATATGAGGATATATATGTATATCAGCATGTATGTCAAGAAATATACATATAACCATGTGTAGACATATATATGTGCACATTTATATGACATCACATATATCTACACATATATAGATATATACTTATATGCACATGTCTACATATGTACAAATACACACACAAATATATATGTATGTAAAGACATGTCCCCTATATCACTACAACAGTGATATGTGTTATGTGCGAGCCAGCAGCACACATAGCAATAGACACAGACATCTACAGCTGGCAGTGTGTGCACCATGGATTGGTATGTCATATGTTAGTCCCTTGTTGGCACCACATTGTCCCCGTCTGTGAAGTATGCAATGGAAATATGGGGAAGTATGGCAGGTACACATGTGAAGGTGGTCAGGAATGGTAGATATAGAGACCAGTCTACAGGGGTGGTATGTAACACATGTGGTGGGTATACACAGTGGATAGTGTTTGTGGTCTGTGATGTGGATGCCCCATGGTCCCCAATATGGGCACAATGGGAACAAGCCTCCCACCAACTGCCACTCACAACAGCAGTCCACATCCTGAAGGTGCCTGGTCTGAAGGCTGAGCAGGAGGAGCAAGTTGGCAGTGTCAATGTGTACTGGGTTCCTCAGACTGATGTAGCACATCCCTCATGTGTCTGTGGAGCCCGGTAATGGAACAGACCCTAGACCTGAGCTCAGGAGACAGGAACATGTCAGTGTGTGCCCTGAGGGGGGGCAACATCCCCTGGGTGGTTCCACCTGATGGTATTGCTGTAACAGTACACAAGGAGGCCCTAGGTTGGCACACACATGTGATGTGACCAGGTATCATGGGCAGATGGGTGTGGAGAGATGGATCAGCTGGCCAATAGAAGATATACATGTTATTGTGTCACTGTTATAGAACATTTGTTGGTAGGAATAGTCTACACAATCGCTGTACATGTCCAACCACATGCATAGATATCCCCAATAACACAGACTGTCAGATGTGCAGCAATCTCAGAGCAGCCATACCACTGGCATAAATGTAACCATAGTAGCCCTGACAATGGCATGCAGGTGAATAGTCTGTAATAGGCCAGCAGTGATAGTGTCCACACAGGGGACATGGCTACAATCACATAGCAGAAGGTGTGGTGCAATACAAAATCTGTCCAAACGGTAGTTAAGCTGTAGTCATACCTAATGAGTTGTGTGTACAGTCTGTTGAAGCTGATATGGTGGGGGGGTGACAGAGATGTGTATTACGAACTGTGGTAACCTTGCCATATGAGTTGCTCAAACCCATTTCCATCTTTATGTCTTTCAGCCAAGATGGCACGTGCACAGTTGCCCACCTTTTCCAATGCTGAGAATGAAGTGGTGATAGCACACGTAATCCAGCACTATCCACTGCTGTTTGGCAGGCATGCACATGAGCAGCAGGAGTGGACCGCTCTGTGCAACGACCTAGTCCACAGGGTCAATGATGCCGGACTGCACAACCGCAGTTATGAGCAGGTCCAGCATCATTGTACTGACCTACTTCGCAATGCCTCTCGGCATGCTGCTGCAGTCTGGGGGGATCACCTCGCCATGGAGGGGGCCATGCCATCCATCTGCCCTGACAGCTCCTGGCCAGCCTCATGGCACTTGCCCATCCAGAACACCAACAACCACTGGACCCCTTCATGGAGGTTGGTGTCACCCACACACCGGCTGAGGAGCATGGAGGTATGGACACAGGGCACATCAGTAGACCACTGTTGTGTAAATATCCACAGTGGTACATGTAGATCATGCATATCTGACATGTCATAGATATATTGTGTTGCTGCATTGTAGTGATAAACAGATGTCCAGATGTGGTAGTATTGTGGGAATTTACCGTTGATGTACGGTAGTACTGCACCCAGCCTGTAGCAGTGCCACAGGTGTAGCCACTGACATTGCATCTCTCACCCTCTTATGTAGGTCCCTCCGAGATGACAACAAGGCAGCAGCCTGTAGCTGATGAGTATGTTTTATGTAGAGGCATGCCAATACACCGGGCATGTAAGGGTGATGGTATATTCCATGCACACATCTAACACACCTACCCTGAATGCATGCTGTACATGTGCATGTATTGTTACTATGAAATGTGAATGGTCTCACAGGGGCGACTGTGATGGGGTAGACACTGCATGTGGAAGTACAGGACATATGTCACATACCAGGCTTGTGCACTGCTAAGATATGTGGTGAAGTGGTCCTATGGCAGATCAAGGACATGTATGTAAAATTAATAAAGGTGTGTACACTCCCCATAGCAACGGTATGCTCTGATGGTTGTCAGTGTAGGAATTTCTGCAGTGGTCATGCATGGTCTGTTGATGTTGACAGCTGTAAACCAGGCATCAGGCATTCACCAATGACAACAGTCTGCATATCATCCCAGGTATGTGTTGCTGAAAAACATAGGGGTTGTGAGAAGTAAAGCTGACATAACTGACACAGTACTACACATTCCGCAATGGGTTGTACACCTGTGAGTTGTGGTGCACAGTACATGGCGGGGTGCAGAACAGGTACACAGCAATACTGTGTACATGGGTGCAGTGGTATCCAGGGGAAGGGGTATCACCTAGTGACACAGCACATGCATCGCACACATGTATACTGTTGCTAGCATGGATTGACTATAGTTAAACTGTATGCTGTTCTGTACCATATGTTCTGCATGTTGGCAGATGGGTAATAGGAGGACTGTGTGTACGATCATTCTGCAACCTCACCTGTATGTGTGTGTGTGTGTGTGTGTGTGTGTGTGTGTGTGTGTGTGTGTGTGTGTGTGTGTGTGTGTGTGTGTGTGCGTGTGTGTGTGTGCATCCTGGTGGTTAGCTAGTTTGCCTGCAGGGTCACTCTGATGAAGTGGTGGGAGGTAGATGCATGTATGATGCATGTGTGCATGTGTGTGTTTGCATGTGTGGCCATGTATGCACATGTGTGATTGTGGGGTGTTCATATGGCTGTACCCTCCTTTGGGACCATGCAGTACATGGACATGGACTGCCACATTACACACCAGGAATACCTGTCATGTGTAATCACAGGAGAGCAAATAGTATAATTTGGTCTGTAGCATGGAACAGGCATCCAGAGGGAAGGTAGACTCCAGGTACACACAATATCGCAGTCAGCAGAGAGGTCACCTACAGCCCACTTATGCAGCTCTACAGATGCATTGAAGAAGTAATAGTCAACACCAGGGAGTGTATCCAGATATTACAGGTGTCACATGATGGGCTGACAGAGCAGCATATCTGGCATGTACTGAGCATTATATACACATGACACACCAGTGGGAGGTATTATGGATACAACATAGTAGCCCACATATATAGGGGCCATGCACATCATTTCTGACCATACAGAGGGTGAATACCAAATGACAGCAGTGAAGCCATGTAAATCCACTACACACAGGTCAGGCAGGTAAAGTAGCAACAGGCCTTGTGTTGTGGCCGCTTGTGTGGGCATTTAGAGGACTGTGATGTTAATGAGTGGTATCAATGTGTGTATGTTAACAAGTGTGATGCAGGATGGGTTAACACATGGACAAATATGTGGGACTATCTGTAAAGCCATGGACAGGTAGGTATTAAGGAGGTGTGTGTGTATGTGTGTGTGTGTGTGTGTGTGTGTGTGTGTGTGTGTGTGTGTGTGTGTGTGTGTGTGTGTGTACTGTCAGGCAATGCTGTACAGGTTTTAAAGTGCATTTATTGTTTTCTCCCACAGGTGGCGAGGTGGGTCTGGTCCCTCCTGCATGCAATCTAATGTAGGTGTCCATACAGACACCAATGGTGATGATGATGATAATAATGTTGAGGCACAGGTGGGGTTGTCAGGGGCTGACACTGCACCAACATTTGACTTCCTCCTTTAGGCCACCCCCACCCCTGCACACAGTTTCAGTGCCTATACACACCCCATCACCAGTGGCCATAGCAGAGGGACAGCTGGCGTTCAGTGGCAGTGAACATGAAAGTGTAGTAAACATGCCTACTGTGTCTGGTTGCAACAGACATAGCCAGATGTCTGGCAGGCTGCCACATAGGCAGATGTCCCAGGGTGCTTGTGGAAGGGCCGCTGGACATCATGCCCCTGGCAGAGGCGACATAGCTGCTACCAGCAGAAGCATGTTTCAGGCTATAATGGCAGTACAGGCATGTATTGAGCATTACACCAGACAGGGCCTTAGGCTGCAGAGGGTTGCTCTTGTATCTGTAAGCGGCAACCTCTGTGAACTGTCGGGTGCTATCAGTGCTTATACCGAGCAAGTGGATAGACAGCATGATGAGATGATGGCCCTCCTCGGCTGTGGTGTGTCCATGCTTCAATGTGTGGTTGGGATGTGGTGACACCCTTGTGGATGTGGGCCAGCAACACTATCAACTGGCAGTCAACTTGAATATGCTAGGCCACCAAGGGGCTCCCGTAGTGGCAGTAGCAGCTCCGTCAATGTGGGGGTGTGCTGTCGACACCACACCACATCACAGCAGGCTACATGCATGTGGTCCTGGCCAGTCCAAGAAGGGACCTGGTACCAGCAGACAAATTTCATCAGCAGGTGAGAGTAGCACATCGACACCTGTATCTGGACATGCCCGCAGAACCCCTGGCAGGCACAGTCCACATGTCCATGGCCGGAGGCAGTGAACTGCACACCATGCCAGGTATGGTCTGCAGCTGTCCATAAACACCTGTGTAGGTAGCCACATGGCAGAACTGTGTGCATCCATACCCACACACTATGCAGACACACCTAGGGCAACACCATACCCACACACACCACATCACCTTGGCCAGCTCCCCAGAGTACACCCCTCAACCACACACATGGTGTCAAATGTATGGCCCACCCTCGGCCTCTGGCAAACCAACACCACACCCTGTGCATATGATGATACCTGTGCCCCATCCCTGTCATCCATACTATCGATGCAGGGCTCAGGCTGATATGTTTCTGATGGACAGAGTGACTGTACAACAGTGTACCACAGTCCTGCAGTGTAACATGTTGTAGGGAGTCGAGTGAGAGGCATATTTGGCAGGTAGTGTAGCTATCCAGCAATGATTCCTTATAACTGTTAGTAACACTGGTTGGTTGTGGTCTCTAAAATGTTATCCAATTGTGTTGTAGGTGTACATGTGTTAGCACTAGGATGCCCTGTGCATATGATGATACCTGTGCCCCATCCCTGTCATCCATACCATCGATGCAGGGACAGGCTGAATGATGCCTTATAGCTGATAGTAACACTGGTTGGTTGTGGTCTCTGTAAGTGTACATGTGCCAGCACTAGGATGCCCTGTGTCATCCATGCCATTGATGCAGGGACAGGCTGATATGGTTCTGATGCACATGACTGTGCTACAACAGTACTACAGTCCTGCAGTGTAACATGTTGTAGGGAGTAGAGTGTGAGGCATATTTGGCAGGTAGTGTAGCCATCCAGCAATGATTCTTTATAGCAGTTAGTAACACTGGTTGATTGCAGTCTCTATAATGTTATCCATGTGTGTTGTAGGTGTACATGTGTCAGCACAGGCGTATGTCACTGTGCTGACATCATGGCGGTGACATATCTGGGGTACAGTTGAACACATTTCACAGGTTACTATACCGGTTATTGCCTGTGCCACATGGACAGGTGGCCCACTGAGGCATGTATACCCTGCAACCTGATGTAGACCTATCCACATACATGCACACTGTTACTTGTCAACACTAGGACTAGTCCCCTACCTAGCTATGTCATGATACTGATGTGTCTGGCTTACATTGAACATGCCTCACAGCGTTTAGGGTGAGGTGTGTCCCAGGTTACATGATACATGCAGAACATCCCCCAGTGTGTACGGTATGCTAATGGGGGATGTAATGGGTGTATTTTGGATGATACGTAGTGTGACATACCATTATATACACATTTATAGACACATAACAGCCAGACACACATCTGAGATACAAGGGCCTATCGCTACTAACTACCTTGACCATGTCTCCAATGTGTTACAGGTAGGCTGTACACATCACATGCATAACTGACTTGGATTGTGGTAACACTTACCTGTATGATTGATGGTGACAGTGGTAACCATAATGTGGTTCATGGGACATAATACCTGGTGTACCTTGGTGTAATGACAGTGTACACAGCACCCACATCCCCCACTAGATATTGTACTCCCTGAAACCCATGATGACACTCTGCCATACCCACCATCACACATTGGCCATGACTGCGATACAACCCATAGTATACCCCAACATTGGTACTACAGGGATATGCATCTCATGCACATGCCACATGCGTAGTAGGGTGTCAGTCAAGTGTAGGTTGCCTGTACATATCCCAGCTGGATACCTGCCATCTGCACATCTGTACAGGAACTGACAGTCATCAGCTTGGCAGGTAGCTAGGCAGTAGCATGAGTGCATTGACAGACCAGTAAAAAGGTATATACTGTGACACAGCTCACACACCAAGGATACAGCAGGGAGCCATCAGTGTCCAGCCATGCTCGCAGGTGTGCCTGTTGTCATTACTACATTAAGCACACTCCTCTTGCCTGGATTAGCACTGTCAACCGTAGTACTGCCATGGTACACTACATGCCAGTGTGACAGCACGTACCCTTGGCTACTACACCTGTATGTCACACATTCACATGGATGACAGTGCTGTACAGGCCTCATATATGTCTGTTTCTCACACATGACACTCACACCTCTTGCTACTGTAATGACAGCACATAGGTGCATGCACTGTACATGGCATTACATACACTTATTACAGGTTATCAGACTGGGTTGTGTGTCCTGGTTACCAGGGCTAAGCTATGCTTAGCAAGTATCAACATTGCTGCAATATAACAGCTAAGCTTATTTGCGCATTGGTAAGTACTGCCTACACCGTGTAAGTGCTTGTATGTTTACCCATAGCTTAGCACCACTTAGCTTCACGCAAACCCATGCAAACCCACCCAAACCCACTTAAAGCTGCTCAAAACTGCCTTAACCACTCTGTATCCAACAGTCCTTGTTCTGCCCAGCAACACAATGAACAGCCCTTGCAGGTCTTGAACCTAGGACCCTTTACACTGAAGTCACAGCACTTAACCACTACACCTTGACCACTGTGGAGACAGCTGTTGTTTTACCAATATAGCTGTCAATACACATATTGAGTAGTATTGTACAATTGCCTCTAGTTTCTAATGTGTGTAGTCCTTGTTATTAATATGATTGTTGCATCACATATGTTGTTTTATCATTATGTGCACATAGCAGATACATGCAGTGAGATACATGTGGGAGGGTATACACAACCATGATGTTTACTTATGACAGGAATATGGTTGTATACATATCATAGGTGTATACATGTCTACATGTACATACACATGTATACTCATACATATGTCTGTATACGCATCTGTATAGTGCTACATATATATGGCCATGTGTACATCTCTTCGTATGTACACATGTATACATATATATACATATATGTGTGCATGTGTGTGTTTGTATGTGTGGCCATGTATGCACATGTGTGATTGTGGGGTGTTCATATGGGGCTACTCCTTGGGACCATGACCATGCAGTACATGGACATGGACTGCCACATTACACACCAGGAATACCAGGAATATATAGGCTACCTGTCAAATCTTCGAACGCTCAAAATTTCGAACATTACATGGTTGAGACCAAACGTTCGAAATTTTGAGTGCTCAACTTTCAATGGCACTGTATGGTGCAGATAGGGAGAATTTCCCTTTTCTGCACTGAAGTGCGGTCTTGGAGTTGGGATATTTTAAGTTGGGGGGTTGTGGGGGGGTGCAGGAGGGCTTGCCCCCTGCCTACACTGTTAAAGTGTTTTTTCTGTGTTTTCTTTTTTTTTTTTTATGTTTGAACATCCAAATGTCGAACATTTGGTCACGACCATGTCATGTTCGACATTTTGATGTTCAAACATTTAACATAGACCCTGTATATATACATATATGTATATATAGGTATACGTATATGTACATATAGATATATGTGTATATAGCTATACATGTATGCACATCCTATGTGTACAGATATGTGTAGTTATGTTGGTATATATATATATATATATATATATATATATATATATATATATATAATATATATCTATAACTGTAAGTGCATACATATCTATTCTGATATACCTACTACCATCAATATATCTGCAGATATCCATATGTATATGTACATATGTATCACTATCTGTATATGTGTAGACATATATTGCTCTGTATATGAATATATCTGGGTGTGTATATGTATAGCTATGTACATATACATACCCATCTATATATGTCAATATGTATATGTGTAATCATATATATAGATATCTGGATAATTATATGTACATATATTTTCACTATATGTCCTGGACATGGAGTGTAGCCCTACCCCAGCCCCTATAGTCCCAACTTCATAGTGCAAGGGGATGTCAGGTATGTATAGCAGGTTTATTAGTAGACTATTGCTACTGTAATTGGGATTGTCTTCACAGACATAGTGTGTGTGGGAGGTCACATCTGCTTTTTACATGTGTGCCATTGGCTACTGACAGACATCCAAAGGACATCATAGTAAAGTACCGCTGCTAGCACGTAATGCCCCTGTGGACTGCAGCAGAGATATTGGCCAATATATGGGGACATTCCAACACACTCTGTACAGTCCAGAAGTATACACAGACCCCCTTAGTGCAAAATATGTGTACCATGCCTGACAATATAGATGTTAACAGCCATGTAGATGGGTATAACACATAATGACTGGTATACATTTGCCACCATAGGTTATGCATTCACACACCCTTGTCTGGCCTGACATAATAACCGCTGGTACAGGGGTGCCATGGCCACTAGATATTGACATACATCTGTACAGCATCCCACTGCTCTGTCTGACATACATGACTGTTAAAGGAGGCCCGGCAGCAGTACATCTGGCAAGTATCTGGACATGACATATCAGTGGGTAAGTACACTAAGCTGCTAGGCATGTAACAATGCACTGTGCATGCTACAGGCAGATTAGCTCAACACTGGCCTCCATCTTCTATGGGGGAATGCACATGTACCTGCATATACAGCAGGCTGTACAGGCATGTCACAGCACAGAGTAACATACACCTGTGTGAAAGTGCATAACCACAACCAATGTGAACACAGCCACAGCCACATATGGTAAGCTAGCATAATATTACAGTATATGGACTATCTGTTCAATGCCATCCTCATATGTGCCACTCACAGACTAACCCTACATATACTGGGCTGCTACACAGTTTGGTCTGATGGCTGTCTGTGGTATGGAACATGTGTGTGTATGGCCCTACAAACTCGTACGCCAATACAGTAACATACAGTGGAGCAGCATGTAACATCATATAGGATGGTACCTAGAACAATGACATCTACCACAGTCTGTACACAGGTCAAAGTACATATTAACAATACACACACTGTCAACATTCACCATAAGTACACAGACCTCAGTACTGTACAAACAACCACAGAATGTCTGGGTTATGTCATCAAATATAACCCCTACTGTACATAACATGTGTAGCAGTCTGATATCTCACTGGCTTGTTGTCAGATATGATGACACTAATTATGGTGCACAGCACATATGCACCTCTTAATGCATGACATATGTACAAATGTTGACATAGATGTGGCTAGAAGTACATATACAGGGCCAATATTCACATGCTGCTGTGACACCCTCATACATTTACTAACAGGGTTTGTTGCAAAATGTGTCCAATGAGGGATATGAAGTCAGTAACTGTCACGGCTTTCACCATCTACAGACTGCAATCCTCACACTATCTTCTGCAATTCACAGATAGATGCTCTGTGGGTAACACATGAAACCAAAGGCACAACACACTGCCCAGTTGTCAGATAACCCTACAGATGGGGATTCCTCATAAACATAGAACTGACATGGCAGATGTTAAACATGTAGGACAGCCATATCCACACACACACACACACACACACACACACACACACACACACACACACACACACACACACACACACACACACACACACACACTGTTAAACCAAAATTACTCCAAATGCAGTATAGCAGCACTTACAGTCTGTAGTCAGGTCAGGCACATCCCCCTCCTGTGTGTTGCCCTGTTTCCACAGTGTATGCTGTTAGAGGTAAATCCCCAATCCATCTGAGATACTGCTTGCCAAACAACAGATCTAGTTCCTGCTCACAGTGAATGAAAAGGGCCAGCACCAACATGATATTCCTAGATATTGGAGTGTTCTTCCATGCAATTGGTTATGGGAATGTTACCACAGCTGTTCCACATGCAATCAGCTAGAGGAGGGCTGCAAGTTGTGCAGAGGCCATCAGTTGATCATGCGCATGACTTAAAATACACATGCTGCTGCCTAAGCAAAGCAGGTGTAGGTCTCCACATCCACCAGACAGGGAGTGAGAGAGGCAGACAGAGGCAAAGACAAACCAGGGAGGGGTGGGAGAGTAAAACTTAAGCATGTTTGTGTCACACACCTACCAGCACAGGGTATCAAACCCCTGACGACTATGTAGTGCTATCACATTTCTATGCAGTTATTGGATGTGCCACATAGGTTACATATTGTGGAGCCCTCAGAACGTATACATGATGGTGAGTGACATCTGCAACAGGGATATTGTAGTTATACAGTAGGTGTAGTACACATGCCTGTCTGCATGAACAGGTGCAAGCAAAAACACAGCCACATTCTCACAGGGATGCACACACGCTGACACACTTGGCAGGGCCAGGAATACAACCCATCACTAGTGAGATTGCCACAGCACATTACTGGGCAGGTATGACATGCACCACAGGGGTCATACAGAGGTGATATGGGCAAAAGGTATGGGAAGGTGTCTGACATCAGACAGCATGCTGCAGTATGCCAATGGGGGTTGTAGTGAGTGTGAATGTGAACATATGCATCAGACAACACACACACACACACACACACACACACACACACACACACACACACACACACACACGGTGCCAGTACTGACATGCATGGGTGCATTGATTCAGGGGTGTGTAGTGGTGAACTGTGCCATACAGCTGTACAAGGCTAGGTGATGGGTACACCTTGGCATCAGGCCACATGACAGTCATCTGCAATGTGGCTCAGGGGTGTAGATTCTGGAATTTCCCACACAGGTGTGTATTGTATTCACCATCCAGTCACCTGGGTGACTAATGCATGTGGGCAATGCTGTGCATTGCTTGCCATATATGTGTTTCTTAGTCCATGGCATGGATGGTGTCTGTGATGTGCACACCTCCCACATGCATGTACAGTGACATGTGGAACTGTATCTGGGGTGTTTGGCTCTTGTTGTGTACACAGATTATCATCAGATGTGCCAGTCCTGGCCTCATGTGGTAGGAACTGGTAATGGACAGCAGGTTTACCCTGCACCTACATTGATAGCGTGCTAAAAGCATTCCCTGGTGTTAGTGGCATCTGTCCATACAGGGCATGTTTTTAGGCATGTTATGTCCTTTGTGGGTTACATTTGATGGCACCACAGATGTTGCAGGTGTCCAGTGGGGAACATGGGAAAGATGCACTGTCTGCATGTATGTGCCTATTGGACAGATGGACAAGGTGCCATGCCCTCTGTGGGCCACTGCAATCACTCCATAGTTACTATTGGTGGGCAATATGCAGTACCAACATAGTGCCTGTTGCCTAGGGAAGTGTGTGTATGTATGAAGCATTGGTTGAGAGTGTTGTCTGACTAATACTAGGGTTGATAACTTTGTTTGCCTGGCCTTGATGTCACATGTATGGTTATGGATCTGCACCCCAGCCTCTCAGCTATTTCACATCTGTTATCTCTGTATGATGGACATTGTGATATATACTAGGCCCACCATGTAAGAAATTTGCAAAACCCACTCCACATTCGGCCCAGTTGTTACATACTCACAAGCGCCTCTACATGATATGAGTTACAAACACATACACACACATATCATGTCTGGGATTAGAACTCCTACCTATTTTATTGCACTACAGTAGTACGCAGTCATAGTACACAACATGGAGATTACTGGCGTCCTCCTTCCCCAAAGGTGTATTTCACAGTGAATTACATCAGCAGGATTGACAAAGTAGGGCATTAGAATTGTAATGAGTGTGGCTAGGCTAAAATGCACTGCTCCCTACACAGACATTGAAACACACACAAAACATCCACAACTGACATGTGTGGGTATAGAACCCGTAACAGATGTCTGTATCACACTACAGCATGACACTGTTATAGGATGCACCATGCGGATTACTGATGAACTCCTTCCCCAAAGGTGTATTTCACAGTGAATGACATCATCAGGATTGCCAAAATAGGGCATTCAAATTGTAGAGAGTTTGACTAGCCAAAAATGCATTGCTCCCTACACAGACATTGAAACACACACATAACATCCGGAACTGACATGGATGGGAATAGAACCCAATCAGAGTTCTATATCACACTACAGCAGTATGCAGTTATGGCACATGCTACAGAGATTACTAGGCTACATCCTTCCCAGAGGTGTATTTCTAAGTGGATGATGTCAGCAGCCTTACCAAAGTAGAGCATTTCAATTGCATGTAGTGTGACTACCCTAAAAAACATTGCTGTCTACACAGACAGAGAGACACATACACACAGTTGCCAATGCTGGGATTAGAACTCCTCCCTAACTATTTTATCACACTACAGCAGTACACAGTTATGGCACATACTACAGAGATTACTGGGCTACATTCTTCCCAGAGGGGTATTTCTAACTGGATGACATCAGCAGCCTTACCAAAGTATAGCATTCGAATTGTATGTAGTGTGACTACCCTAAAAAGCAATGCTCTATACACAGACACACACACTCAGTTGCCAAAGATGGGATTAGAACTCCTCGCTAACTATTTTATCACACTATAGCAGTGCACAGTTATGGCACATGCTACAGAGATTACTGGGATACAGCCTTCCCAGAGATGTATTTCTAGCTGGATGACATCAGCAGCCTTACCAAAGTAGAGCATTTCAATTGTAGGGAGTGTGACTATCCTAAAAAGCATTGCTCTCTACATAGAAAGACACACACACACACACACACACACACACACACACACACACACACACACACACACACACACACACACACACACACACACACACACACACACACACACACACACACACACACACACACACACACACACACACATGTCATGTTTGGGATTTGAACTCCTACCTAACTATGTTATCACACTACAGCAGTACAAATTTATGGGATGAGCCATGGAGACTACTGGGCTACATTCTCCCAAAGGTGTATTTCACAGTGGATGACCTCAGCAGGCTTGTGGGGAGGGCAGTGTGTGTGCATGGGCCATAACCCATTCATCTAGAGGTTGGCACGCCACATGCGGGCACACACAGGGTCATATTTCACAGGTACGTGTATACAGCTGCTAGATGACTACTTCCTTGTACAGTCTTGTTGCACAGCTGGCACGTGCACTACGTAGTCTGTAATGCTGACAGATACTGGTGGCTAGTATCTGCAGTGAGTGACATCTGACCCTCATGTGGTTGGGGCCCTTTGGCTGTCTGCTGAGTGGGACAGGCCTGGATGGCTCCTTGTCACAGTCACTCTCTTCCACACATCTATGTACATCTATCTTTGGCTTATTGTAGTGTGTTGTCCTTACATATATGTCTGTATTCCTATCCACTGTGTGTGCAAGGCATGAGTGGTGCATAATGATGAGTGTCTGCACTAACAACTGCATCTGCCAGATATGTCTGGTCCACTGGTGTTTGCAGACATGGCCTTCATGTGTTTAAGTGTGTGAGCATGCCCAGTATGCCCACCTGTATTTAATGTGTGGATCAAGTCCAGGTGGTTTGTACTGCAGTGCTGATCCAGGATTGGGGGGGCACACCTGACTGTTGCTACATTTCTACGTAGGATGGGAGGGGCACACCTGACTATTTCTACATTTCTACACAGGATTGGGGGGGCACACCTGACTGTTATTACATTACTATGTAGGATGGGGGAGGCACACCTGTCTATTTCTACATTTCTACACAGGATTGGGGGGCACACCTGACTGTTATTATGTTACTACGTAGGATGGGGGGGCACAACTGACACTTGTACACAATTGCTGTGATTGTACTGGTATGTCAGGTACTCCATTTTATTCTGTATTCTTACCTATCATGCTAACTAGAGGCATACTTGTAGCTTTGGTTGCCCTACATATTAGTGTCTGACTTCCTACCCTTCAAAACTAACATCCCACTGCCTGACCTGCTATAGTATGTCTGTGTAGGCCTGGGGGGAGGTTAACTATAACCATCATTCAGGGGCCATAGCACAAGCTCTGTTTGAGTTTGTCTACACCGGTCTGCTGGCTGAGACTGTTGTTTGGTATGTGAACCACCCTGACTGGCATGTGTGGGTCATATGGACACACACATGTCGCTCAGCACATTTCCTGCAGTGGGTTTTGTCACCCTGTATAGTACTGGCTGCTATGGTGACTCCAGTATTTTACAGATGTCATGGTGCCACTATGGGTCTCTACTGTCTGCTGCCATAACATTCAGCCACCTAATTCCCTTGCATGCTCACATCCATACCATAGATACAGGTAACGACACATTCTACTTCATTTGGCAATTGGTAGGTTGATTGACTTACCTTGAGGGTGTGCCAGACTTGCAGATGGTGCTGGAGGGCTGCCTGTGTTGGATACACATAGTGCACTCTCTATACATGGTTGAGCACAGGTAGTGTCATGTTTGGCATCCCTTTTACTGTATGTGTGAGTCAGAGAGAGGTGTCATTCAATGGGTCCCTACTGTGTCAGTATATGTGCTATGTGTTGTCTTTTTGCCACTGCCTTGGCATACTAGGCATGCCTCCATATGCCTACTAGGGCACGCTCAGGTTGTTCCTCCTTTGAGTCAGTCTGTGCCTGTGCAGGCCTTGGCATTGGTGGGGGGCTGTGTGGCCCTTCCCCATACTGCTCCTGCAGCAGCTGTTTCAGCAGGATCATATTGTGTAGCATGGCACATACCAAAACAATTTGGGTACATGTAGCTGGTGTGTACTGCAGGGCTCCACCAGATGTGTCCAGACACCAGAACCATGACCTGAGCATCCCAAACACATGCTCTATTATAAGTCTGGTCTGTGCATGTGCCTCATTATGGCATTCCTGTTCAGGTGTGTGTGCATTTCTGATGGGTGTCAGTCATCAGCCATGGCTCCAGTGTGTGTAACCAGCATCCCCCACTAGGTGACCGTAGGGATGTCCCCATTGGCAAATCTCTGGTACAGCTGCGTCAGATGCCATATGTGGGAATCGTCATAGCTTCCAGGGCAGCCAGCACACACATTCATTATAATGCCCTGGGCATCACATATGACCTGACAGTTGATGGAGTGCATGCCCCTGCGGTTGATATAGGCCCTACCCTGATCACCAGGTGGTGCTTTGATGCATATGTGTGTGCAGTCTAAACTACCTCAAGGTATTCTGCTATTTGGTGGAAGAGACACATATTGCTGGCCAACACCTCACGGGTGTTGAGGAAATATACATGCTCACTGGCATGTGCTGACATGGCATCCAGGAACTGGTGGAATACTCTGGATGCTGATGCCTGTGAGATCCCCATGATATCCCCAGTTGAGCTTTGGGAGGTACCTGTGGCTAGTATTCCTAGGCCTACACATACCTTGGTATTCACTGGGATGGGTTCTCCTCGGTCAGTTTGGTGTGTCAGGTGTGGCTGGCACAGCTCAACAATTTGCTGTAGGAGGTCTCTGTCCACCCTATAGTGCCCCACTATCTCCAGCTCATGTAGCCCCTGGTAGGTTACCCTGGGTCTGTACACTCTTCTCCCTCTCCTCACTGTGGGTTGATCGGCAGCATTCACATCGTCACCACCGTCAGCCTCTTGCACATGTTGTTCTATGTTGCCTGCTGCAGCCCTTCTCATTTTGTAGGTTTGTTTGTTAAAATTTCCCTCTTGTATACACCGGTGGTGTAGAGTCTGGGAAAAAACAGAGGAGAAGGTGTTTACATAGTTTATAGTAGTGTTCTGGGCTGGGCTGGTCTGCTGCCTGTGTAATTGGCTGATTCTGATACATTTCACCTGCCAGCTAAGCTAGTTCTCCTTGATTACATTCCTACTGCTGTTTTCCCTTCCCATTGCCTTCCTGTTTAAGCCCGGGTGTGCACCGCACAAACAGAATGCTCAAATGTGCACAGTGCTGCTATTTCCTGGTTTAACTTCTTTTTTCTTCCTGTAAAACCTGGTGGGTGGCACGCACACCCACTTAGGCTTTGTAAAGAGTGCTAGGCTGGTTTAGACACACCCCCAGCTTAGCTGTGCTAAGCTAGGAGCAAACCCGAGCCACAGGGCTCCAATCCACTTACAGTACGCCTGACACCCCCCCATGATATCACCTAACTCCTAGGATTTCACCAAGCTATTCCTACTCTTACACTGTTGGGACCTGACTCACATGATGAGGAAAACTGGGATTCACTATCCTTTTCCTCATTTGCATAGGATTGCCTGCTAATGCATAGTTACATGTCTCACACTGAGCCTCCCCCCTTAGCAACCACTACTCACTAGCCCATGTTGTCTTCTGCCTGCCATTGACTTGCATGGCAGAATACTGATTTTAGTTAGAATGCTTAATTTAGGTTCATTTTGTTATTCCCCCCCATCCCGTTTGTGCGCCGCTGCCCTACGCTTAAACAGCCGAGATCAGCTAAAAAAAATAAAAGTTGATTTTTGTATTTTTTTTTTACTGTTTGCAATGCCAATGGCCTTATACTTGGCCATTTGCGTGCTTACTACATGATATGCAACCTTTATTTGGAGCTGTCACAGCTCCATTTTGGATTTTGCAGAAATGTATTCGGTTACTAACCGAGTACATTTCTGCAGATAGCACTAGTCCTGCATGGATGGTTGCAAGCTTCCTGGATTGCAAAATCACCTCATTTGCATAGATTTCTCCTGCAAATGGAGTGATTTGCATACAAGGGCTTAGTCCGTGCAGGATTAGTGCAGGAGCACTCATGCACGCTCCTGCAGGCTGTTCCTGGATCGCACAGCAGACATATTGTCTGCTTGAGCTCCTGCACCAATCTTGCAAGCTATAGAGATTCCGGGGGAATGTCTTCTTTATTAATGAGCTACCCACAGTCCCTAATAATCTTGTTTCACCATTTGAAATGGAAATGGAAGACTCCTGTCTGCTGTGTATCAAACTGTAGCAGCTTACCCAAAGTGAAGAAACAATCACATAATGGGTAGGTGATGTAATTAGCTTTCTATGTTCCATGTAAATGTTGTTAAGCAGTTATGAATAGCAAAAGTTCTGTTGAAAGCCTTCTGCCCCTGTCATAATTAAGTTCCACATGGATTGGAAATCTGGGATTATGGCCTAACTGTGTTAATGATGTGTCAGTTTATAGAACTTGAGTACTTGATAAAGTTCCTCCTTGACTACTTTCCAGCACAGTACATTTAGACTCATCACACATATATTCATATCCTCAGCTGAAAGAAGGGGAGAGCTAACTACTGGAGATACCTTGCAGGACGGTGAGCTGTGAATGGTATATGCTGCCACAGGACCTCAAATGTAGTACTCTCTGGTGTTGTTCTACTTATTCATTTACTTTGCCATGCTGTATGGTGGGAGAGCTTATAAAATGTACAGAATCTTGGGTAATAAAATAATTTTAATATTTGTTATGCTATGCTCCATGGGGAAGCTCAGGTCTTGACAAACACCTAATATATTTTCTATAATAACCTGTATTACCTTAGCACTTCTGCCCCATTTCAATATTTCCTACTCTTGGCAAAATATCTTAGAAATTAATCTACAGTTAACTCACTAATACATTAGTCAGTACCACCTTCTCTCCTCCAAACAACATGGGTTTTGAGCAGGATATAGTACTATAACTGTCATATATACCCTGTTCAATGAAAAACTATAGAACATGGAAAACAGACAAGCAACTGGTATAATATTTATAGATATCACTAAAGCGTTTGACCTGGTAGACCACCCACCCCTAAAAAAAGACATGCATGACACAGAAATAGGTCCTGAGAAATCCAACTGGTTCAAAAACTATCTGTCTGACCATATAGTCTGCATTAAAATAGGCTCTACATTGACATTATCAACCCACGTTTAAAAGGAGCACCATAAGGATAAACTTAACTACACTTTTATTCCCAATTTTCATTAGCAAACTGCCTTATGACCTACCATATTTACCTGTCCTATATGCAGGTGACATTGTACTATACCATTTCAATCTATCACTTCTATCTATGCAAAAAGAACTACAGTTAGACTTCTTAACAGTAATACAGTGGATAAATAACAAAAAAAAAAACTGACTGAATTCAACTACAAAGACCTTGTTTGCCATCCTGTCTTTAAATTACCTTTTCTGATGCATGACCTTAGCTTAGATTGTGTAATTGTGGTCCATTAAGAACTAGTTAAATGAAACCCCTTTGACTGAGACCAGCACAGTTAAATCAGCAATTTTATTAGAGAACTCTAACTTACACCAGGGTTCAGTAACCTTTCTGTCAGCTATATTAATTTAAAGTGCAGGAGACACAACCCCTTATATGTGAGAAAATGAGGAATTATTATTATTTCTGTCACTGTCTGTAATGCAAATTACTCAATTAAAAAGGCAACAGAGGTTCCTTAGAGAATTAAAAGTGCTGAATTCTTCAGTTATCCAAACGGATTTGCTTGACTTTCCTTTTATTCTGTCACATACCAGCTCCTCCATGGTGACATATGGCTTGCCTTTTAAGACATGAAAGATCCAACAATATTTGACCTGCTATTGCAGTGCAAGACAGGTGGCACCACCAACACCTATGTTAAAGACCTAAATCTGTACTAGCAAATAAACTAGACTCACTAGAGGGATAGATTCTTAACCCACTTCATTCCACATCTGTGAAACAAGCTTCCTTTGTATATCAGGCAAAGTAATACTTTAATTACTTTAAAGCAAATCTAGATGAATGGAAGCATAGCCACAAATTCACACAATGCTCTGTCAGCCAGAACTCATACAAAGGTAATCTCCAATTTTATGAATTATTGCTACTACAGTAAGGAAGCAACAAAATAATAGAACAGTCAAAAGTTAATTCTAGAAGCTATTCATAAGTAGAACAGATAGCTGCATGGCCTTATTGTCACTTGCCATTCACATACTTATTTGTTCATATGTACGGCTATATGGAGTTTCATTTGAATATTTTTAATATGGGTGACATTTCATGGTCATGTGTGGTTATGTGTGGCAAAACTTGTTATATGGGAAAATCAAGACAGAAAGCATTGTTTTTATATTTTATTAATCAAAAGTGAAACTCTTGACAGTGCAACAAATACTTATGTCCTTTTTTTCTTTAGGAATTAGTAGTCTTTAATAAGTTTTCTTATTAAATTCCCAGTAAAAAGAATCTTACTTTTATTTACTTTAACTGTACTGTATACCTGTCTTTTTTACTTTAGGCATTTCCTCCATTGTATTTGAAACTCGACTTGGCTGCCTTGAGAAGAATGTGCCAAAGGAGACCCAAGACTTCATTAATTCAGTTGGCAATATGCTCTACTATTTTATTTTGGTCATTGTTATACCCAAATGGGCTGAGCGAATTTTGCCCTTCTACAATAAATACATTGAAGCCTGGGATACAATCTTCAATTATGGTAAGTAGGAAAACTTGCACTATATTGTGTTTTCTGTGCTCATGATTAGCAGTTACAGTTGTGCTCAGTGAAACAGAAATTCTAGACAATGCAGCTTTATACATCTGCCAGAAGACCAGACACATACACATGCATACACACACATACACACACAAAACATTTCATTGGGGAAAAAAGATGTCTGTGCACTAGATTATACAGAGATGCACAGATAATGTAAAGAGACAGTGGATTAGCATTCCATTCCATTCTATTCCATTCCATGTTTCTGGTTCCTGAAAAATATCCCCCTCATTTCTTTCCATTAAGGTAGAAACAATGTCTTTGAAAGCACATTAAAACCTGATCTATGGCCTTCCCTGCCTGTGTGGTATTCCCCTATGGGAACTGATCCCTTAGAGCACATGAGGAGGTGGTGCTTAACTTTCTTTATTTTTTTTTTCAAAAGCATTTTTATTAAATTTTGTTAATAAGCATGGACATAAAGTATTAAAAATAAACAATATAAAACATAATAACTATTTACACTATATACAAACATCCATGACAAACATTTATTTATCCAAGAAAGGTAATCAATATTTATCTAACAATCTCTCCAATTTTTGGCAAGCTAGTCTTTTGTGTGTTACATTTGATGATCTCTGATAAATAGTTTGCATTTCTTTTTTACATACAGATTTTGCTATTGAAATAAACTCAGTAAACATAAGATCTTGCTTATTTTTCCAGTTCAATGTAATTATTTTTCGAGCAATAGCTAGAATTAACCAAAGAACAGGTAACTGATGTCTAGGAATTACACTTGGGGTAGGGACATTGAATAATATCAAAGAGCTAATAATTTGACAGTTATCAGACTACAGGGCTTTTGCGAAATGTCTAAAATCACTCCAGTATTGTGTGAGAGTTCTACATTCGATGAACATATGAACCCAGTTGGCTTCAAGAATATCACCACACCTCCAGCATTTGCTTTCATTACTCTTGGTTATAAGGTCAGTTTTGTGTGGAGTGTAAAAGCTTCTATGAATAAATCTCCAGGTATCTCCAATATAAAGATGATGAAGTGTTTTTTATTGAATTTAATAACTGTTTCTTATTATCGTTAGATAAAGGTTCACCATTAATCTTTATGGAGTAATTCCAAAAAGCTTGGTCAAAAGTAATCAAGTTTTCTAGTAGTATTTTATATACAGGTGATATGCTTAATTTATGTTCAATGTTCATCAAATTACACCATGTGAATAGTTGTATCAATCTTGGTATAATATCAGTTTCTAGATTTACTGACACTCTCACTTTATTTTCAACAAACTGTCTTAAAGATTGAATACAGAGCCAATTATCTTGACAGACATTACATCTGGCTAAGAGAAAGTTCATTGATTAGATGTTTTTATTGTCTATAAACTGGTGCCAAAACTTTAGATTATTCTCTTTAAGATTCCGCATCTTATTGATATTGAAGGTATTTAGGCAATCTGGTGTATAAGCTATGGGAAATGTAATGAAAAATGTGTTCTTTAGAGTATAATTGTTGTTGATTATATTTTCAAAAATATAAAATATTTGATTTATATCATGTGAGAAGTGTCTAAATTTCTTATTATATAAGCAATATTCACAGAGTATCCAAAATATTTTGTTAATTCCAAAGGTTTCCTTAAACTGGGCTTCTGAGTTCTCAGAGGAAGTTATATGTATTTCATGTAGTTGTTTCCAGCTAGAGGTGTATATGGATGAAATCCGGTGTAGTATTATGTTAATAATAACAGATTTGGAATATAATTCTGTGTTGGGAAAGCCAATCCCATTACTGTCCCAGGCTCTAACATGCCATTTATAGGCTTTTCTTGGTTTCTTTGGAAACCATAGAAAAGTTAGTAATAGAGAATCTATTTGTTTAAAGAATTTCTTAGGAGGAGGTAAAATCAATGATTGTATGTAAAATAAAATCTTGGGCAAAGTAATCATTTTTATTAATGTAAGTCTCTCTTCCATGGTGAAAAACATTTTGTTCCACTTTTTAGTCAAGTCACTGATTATAGCTACCAGTTTAGTGAAGTTAAATTTAATAGTCTCATTCCATTTATTCTTAATACTTATTCCTAGATAATCTATCTTATCGTTTTCCCAGTTGAATGTATTGTATTTTTGCAAATTGCTATTTATTTTTTTATTGATTAAAAATGTTTTGGTTTTATTTTGATTAAAATTGAGACCTGAGATTTTTCCAAATAGAGTTATGGCATTCATGATATGTTGTAAAGAGCCTTCTAGGTCACTGGATGTTAGCAGAATATCATCAGCAAAAAGCTGAACTTTTGGACAGTATCCCTCATTAACTTGAAATCCTTTGATATTTGGATTATTTCTAATAAATGAAGCAAAAGGTTCCACTGATAAAACGAAAAATAATGGGGATAGAGGGCAACCTTGTCTAGTTTCCTTATGAATTTTTACTGGGGATGATAGACATGAACCAATCTTAAATTCTTTAGAATCACTGTAAATATTTAATAGTTTAGTGAAATCTGAAGTAAAGTTAAACTCTTTAAAGATTTTTTGCAAGTATGACCAACTAATGGAATCAAATGCCTTATCAATATCCAGACTAATAATAGTTAATTGTTTCTTGGTTTTGTTTGAAATGTCAATTAGAGACAGTAGCTTAATAATATTGTTGTGTATTTTTCTATGTAAGATAAAGCCAGTTTGATCAAAGTGTATTAGATTGGGTAATATATTCTTTAGTCTTTTGGCCAGGATAGACATGAAAATTTTATAATCAATATTTAACAATGATATGGGTCTATAGGATGCACATAGTTGGGGGTCCTTACCTTGTTTCAAAATGGGGGAAATTATTGTGTACTTCCACGAGGGAGGGAAAATTAAGTCTTGTTTAACCATGGAGAATGTGTTTAATAATAACTTTATTGTGTGCTCTGGAAGAATTTTATATATTTCTGGGATTATCCCATCTAACCCTGGGGCTTTATAATCCTTCAGATTTTTAACTTGTTCTTTCACTTCTGCTAAGGTTATTTGTTTATTTAGGATACTATTTTGTTGTTTTGATAGTTTAGTCTTGATATTTTCTTGTAGAAATGTATCTATTACATTGTCTGAATCTAATGGTGATTGCATGTCATTGATTGACCGATAATGATTTCTAAAGGCTTCTAATATACCTCTTAAATCACTTGTTCTTTTTACTGTGTTATTATTCTTGTATTTAATTTCATTAATGTGATTTTGTTTATTAATTTGTTTGGATCTGATAGCTAGTTTATGTAAATGTCTGGGATTTACTGAGTAGGACTGTAGTTTAATCTTTTCTAAACTTAGAGCAACCTTAGGATTCAATATTTCTAAATATTTGTGGTTTAGTTTAGAAATTTCAGTAAGTATTGCTTTATCATTTGATATTAAATTTAGTTTCAACTTATCTATTTTGGCTTGTAAATCAGAAAGTTCCTTGTCCCATTCCTTTCTCTTTTGAAAATACCAAGCTTTAACTCCACTAAAGATGTGAACTTTTAATGCATCCCAGAGTATGATATCTGTTACTTCACCATTATTGTTGTTTTCCATAAATGCATTTATTTCTTTTAATAACCACTCCTTAAAACTGTTTAACTTAGTAACATAGGCTGGGATTCTTTGAACAATTATCATATCATCTTTTTTCACAGTCAAGCTGAACAAAAAAGCATTGTGGTCAGAGAGTGGACATGACTGTATTGCAACATCACTTATTTTAGAGTAGAGTGTTAGACACAAAAATCTTATCAATATTGGTTTGTGTGCCAAATTGGAAAGAATAATGAGTGTATTGAAGTGAATTTTGAACTCTTAAATTATGTATGTCTCTAAAATTCATTGAGGCTATAAAACTGTTTACCTTTTTAGCTTGTGTCATTAGTTTAACCTTACTATTTTTAGAGGTGTCTTTATCTGATAACAAGCAATTGAAATCTCATGTGAGAAGTGGCTAAATTTCTTATTATATAAGCAATATTCACGGAGTATCCAAAATATTTTGTTAATTCCAAAGGTTTCCTTAAACTGGGTTTCTGAGTTCTCAGAGGAAGTTATATGTATTTCATGTAGTTGTTTCCAGCTAGAGGTGTATATGGATGAAATCCGGTGTAGTATTATGTTAATAATAACAGATTTGGAATATAATTCTGTGTTGGGAAAGCCAATTCCATTACTGTCCCAGGCTCTAACATGCCATTTATAGGATTTTCTTGGTTTCTTTGGAAACCATAGAAAAGTTAGTAATAGAGAATCTATTTGTTTAAAGAATTTCTTAGGAGGAGGTAAAATCAATGATTGTATGTAAAATAAAATCTTGGGCAAAGTAATCATTTTTATTAATGTAAGTCTCTCTTCCATGGTGAAAAACATTTTGTTCCACTTTTTAGTCAAGTCACTGATTATAGCTACCAGTTTAGTGAAGTTAAATTTAATAGTCTCATTCCATTTATTCTTAATCCTTATTCCTAGATAATCTATCTTATCGTTTTCCCAGTTGAATGTATTGTATTTTTGCAAATTGCTATTTATTTTTTTATTGATTAAAAATGTTTTGGTTTTATTTTGATTAAAATTGAGACCTGAGATTTTTCCAAATAGAGTTATGGCATTCATAATATGTTGTAAAGAGCCTTCTAGGTCACTGGATGTTAGCAGAATATCATCAGCAAAAAGCTGAACTTTTGGACAGTATCCCTCATTAACTTGAAATCCTTTGATATTTGGGTTATTTCTAATAAATGAAGCAAAATGTTCCACTGATAAAATGAAAAATAATGGGGATAGAGGGCAACCTTGTCTAGTTTCCTTATGAATTTTTTACTGGAGATGATAGACATGAACTAGTCTTAAATGCTTTAGAATCACTATAAATATTTAATAGTTTAGTGAAATCTGAAGTAAAGTTAAATTCTTTAAAGATTTTTTGCAAGTATGACCAACTAATGGAATCAAACGCCTTTTCAATATCCAGACTAATAATAGTTAATTGTTTCTTGGTTTTGTTTGCAATGTCAATTAGAGACAGTAGCTTAATAATATTGTTGTGTATTTTTCTATGTAAGATAAAGCCAGTTTGATCAAAGTGTATTAGATTGAGTAATATATTCTTTAGTCTTTTGGTCAGGATAGACATAAAAATTTTATAATCAATATTTAACAATGATATGGGTCTATAGGATGCACATAGTTGGGGGTCCTTACCTTGTTTCAAAATGGGGGAAATTATTGTGTACTTCCACGAGGGAGGGAAAATTAAGTCTTGTTTAACCATGGAGAATGCGTTTAATAATAACTTTATTGTGTGCTCTGGAAGAATTTTATATATTTCTGGGATTATCCCATCTAACCCTGGGGCTTTATAATCCTTCAGATTTTTAACTTGTTCTTTCACTTCTGCTAAGGTTATTTGTTTATTTAGGATACTATTTTGTTGTTTTGATAGTTTAGTCTTGATATTTTCTTGTAGAAATGTATCTATTACATCGTCTGAATCTAATGGTGATTGCATGTCATTGATTGACCGATAATGATTTCTAAAGGCTTCTAATATACCTCCTACATCACTTGTTCTTTTTACTGTGTTATTATTCTTGTATTTAATTTCATTAATGTGATTTTGTTTATTAATTTGTTTGGATCTGATAGCTAGTTTATGTAAATGTCTGGGATTTACTGAGTAGGACTGTAGTTTAATCTTTTCTAAGCTTATAGCAACCTTATGATATGATTCAATATTTCTAAATATTTGTGGTTTAGCTTAGAAATTTCAGTAAGTATTGCTTTACCATTTGATATTAAATTTAGTTTCAACTTATCTATTTTGGCTTGTAAATCAGAAAGTTCCTTGTCCCATTCCTTTCTCTTTTGAAAATACCAAGCTTTAACTCCACTAAATATGTGAACTTTTAATGCATCCCAGAGTATGATATCTGTTACTTCACCATTATTGTTGTTTTCCATAAATGCATTTATTTCTTTTAATAACCACTCCTTAAAACCGTTTAACTTAGTAACATAGGCTGGGATTCTTTGAACAATTATCATATCATCTTTTTTCACAGTCAAGCTGAACAAAAAAGCATTGTGGTCAGAGAGTGGACATGACTGTATTGCAACATCACTTATTTTAGAGTAGAGTGTTAGACACAAAAATCTTATCAATATTGGTTTGTGTGCCAAATTGGAAAGAATAATGGGTGTATTGAAGTGAATTTTGAACTCTTAAATTATGTATGTCTCTAAAATTCATTGAGGCTATAAAACTGTTTACCTTTTTAGCTTGTGTCATTAGTTTAACCTTACTATTTTTAGAGGTGTCTTCATCTGATAACAAGCAATTGAAATCTCCCGCCAGACTAATTTCTCCCTTTGCATGTAAAGTAATGAGATCCAAGTATTTCTTCACATATTTAGTTCCTAGACCAGGAATCCAATATGGGTTTACCAGTGTGAAGCATTTCTTATTAACTTCTAGCACTACTAAGCTTTACATTCCATCTTTATCTGAAAAGGTGTTTAAAATTTAGGTAGTGTATAAGTATTATTCCATAGTATAAGAGTACCTCTCCTTTTGGCTCTAAAACAGGAATCAGTGAGAACTGTAAACCCATTAAATGATAATTTTTGCAAATTCTTCTCCAGCAAGTGGGTTTCCTGCAAGTAGATTATCCGAGCTCTGTGCATTTTAATGAATTTAATTAAACCAGCTCTTTTGACTTTGTTATTTAAGCCATTAATATTTAATGATAAGCATTTATATATCATAATTTGTTAAAGTTATATTTAGAGCATCAGTAATACCTTCCATGTATAATGACTTGAAGTAATTCATGAAGTTATGTATCATGGATGAGTCAGAAATCTTTAGAAACAAATTCTGAAACCAGTAACTAAGAAAACATACATACATGGAACCTAAAGTTCCAGGTTTAGTTAATACATTTATTAAACCACCCTTTAACACCATCCCACACACCAAAAACACACATAAATAGCTTCTGCTTTAAATGTAGTATATACAAACAGTAAAGCATTTATAAGGTAACTCAAACAAATATGAACATAAAAAGTCCATCAGGCAATCACAGTGGATTTTTTATGTAATATTGTGTAAACCACTACTAGGTATTGGAAAATAAGGAGTCAGTTTCATCAATTAACCTAGTTGCTTTATCGGCATAAGCTTCTAATACCTTTATATTTTATACCTGTATTACAGTCTCTTGTGTTTATAACTATAGCAATACAGAAAAAAGGGGGGACCATATGTTGGTCTATTAATGCTAACTGAACAGAATAGAGTGACCTAGAACATTTTAACAATCCATTCCTACAGTGTATGCGGTCATACAAAGATTTGAATCATAGTATTATAACTATCATTGCAACTGAGTCTGATTATATTGATTTAAATCTGCATCAATGAGAATACCTAATATAGATTAAAGTTGCTTAAGCATGAAAGTAGCAAAAGGAAAAGGAGACTCAATCCTATATATATATATATATATATATATATATATATATATATATATATATTTGTATTCAGAATATTAAAGAAATTGGTTGTTTAAGTAGTGAAATATTAATATATTATCATTTAGGGCATGCTATCAAAGCAAATAATGGTATCCTGTCAGACTTTATTGTTTCAAAGCAACAGACATACAGTAGCATTAAAATGCAATTTTCCTCATTAGACTAGTAAAATAATCACTCAATTAAAGTCCTAGCTTGTTAAAAATACATATTTAAAGTGATTCCATACCTTTAGATGCATAAAAGATGAAAACAACAACAACAACAACAACAACAAAAACAGTTACTTTTTCTTCTAGTTTCATTTTCAGCTTTACTTCCTGGTTTCTGAGACATGCATGAGTTCAAAGGTCATGTGATGTCAACGCTCACTGTATTCTTGCTTCCAGCTTCTCTAGCTTGCTGCTAGTGCCCTGTAGATGCTCGTCCACATGAAGAAACAGTCACAGAGGCTTAGAAAAGGCATTTTTGGTGGGAATTTCAATCAACTTAGATTTCTCCATTCTAAAGAAGCATAAAAAGTGCACGAGCAGCGTCCACAGTGAAAAAAAACATGAACAGCCCTTCTCTAAAAATGTTGAGCAAGTAAGATTTTCCCCATATATCAATAATTTACATCACTTAAACTAAATTAGGTTAAGAATTAAAATTAGAGCATTTAGTTAATGTAAAGCACTGACTGTTGATAGATTACACTAAGAAATGCCGATTTTAAGTAAAGACATATGTATTAATCATGATATGAACATCTTTCAAAAATGTCATGAGGAAACAAAACTATCTTAAGTAAACCATCTCCTAAGGGCACTTTTGTTGTGGGGATTTCATACAGTGTAATCATAATAGACTAAACAGTAAACTCTAAAGTGGTACCCCACCACTAACACACATGAATGCTTTACGTTGGAAATCATGAATTAATAGTAAGATAGCATGACTTTTGTATCCCAAATGAGTATATAATGAAGTTAACTGTGTCCTGGTTATAATAAACATATGGTATGAAAGAAGAAAAAAAAGTATATATATATATATATATATATATATATATACACATATGTACATACAAACAGACATATACATATATATATATATATATATATATATATATATATATATATATATATATATATATATATATATATATATATATATATATATACATATATATATATATATATATATATATATATATATATATATATATATATGTGTATACATACATAGATATATGCCTATGCAAAATAAAGACCATTGTTTTGTATATGTATTCCAATAAAATATTATGTAAAATAAAGACACTTTACCTTTGCTTTGTGTATATATTCCAATAAAACATTAAGTAAAGAGTTCTGCAAGAAAGTATTTAGTATTATTTGATAACAATCCTATTTGTCTTTTAATTTTTTAATTGCACTTTCTTTGACAGTCCAAGTGTTCTTAGTTGCATGTCTTTTCAGACGCTGTGTAGACCTTTCCATGTCCTCTATATTTTTTTTCTTGTGAATAAAGTCTAAAGCCTCTGGCAAAGAGCTAAAAATCTTCTCATCTTTTGGTAAAATGTTTTTATCCTGGGGGGAAAGAGAATTTGTGCTTTGATGTTAACTTTTTTAAGGGATTTTATCAAGGGGACACATTTGTTTCTTCTAGGTATGACAGAAGAAGTATAGTCATTGTCAAAACAAACAAATTTGTCCTTTATCTTAATGGGAGAATTATTCCACACAGACTTCAGAACCAAATCCTTATCTTGGAGGACAAAAATCTAACAATGATGGATCTGGGGTTAGGAGAAACTGTTGTTGAAGCAGGTTTTGCTAGAGATTGGTGAGCCCTGTCTATACCGAAGGAAAGGGCTTCAGGAAGATTTAGTGCTGTTGGAAGCCAGTTGTTAAGAAAGTGTATCATATCAGTTCCCTCCTCCTTTTCTGGTACTCCATAGAGTCTAATGTTGTTTCTCCATGACCTACTTTCTAGGTCTTCCAGCTTTTCTGTTAGTTTTGTATTCAGTTTCAAAAGAAACTCATTTTGACTTTCACGTTCCATCAGTCTGCCATCCATATCTATTACAGATTCCTCGATAGAAGCAATTTGTTCAGAATGCTTTTTAGCCATTTCACTAAGAATGTCCAACTGCTTACTACAGTCTTGTTTAATAGTATCTATTTTATTCTCTAGTTTGTCCATTTTATAGATAGTTCTTGAATAGTAGTTATTAATGTTTGCAGCTCCTTCTTTACCACACTGTCCTGATGAGAGTTCTTCGAATTACTCATACTTGGATTTCTTGAGGAAAAACTTCTTGACAGGAAAAAAATAATAAAAACTTATGTTTTAGTACTAATTTTTGAAAAATAATAATGGACCTATATTCACAAATCCTCTGATATACTTTTGGATTAGTATTTCCAAAATTTAGATTAAATTTCCTGTCAGAATAAAAATGTTATAAGCAGAGCTAATGTTCGGTACTGCTAACAGTGTGGCATCTTGGCCATGGGTCTATATTATAACATCAAAGTCTTACAACTTTGAATGTTATAATATCGAACCCAGTAGTGCGAAACACCATAAAACCGAACAGTCAGAATAACGAATTTTTTCCCAGGGAAAAAAAATTGCTGTTTCAACAAGCATACACACAACACAAGCATACCAAAACAAATAATCCACACACACTTCACAAAACCCTACACTAAACCATACATACCATACACCCCTAGATATCCACTTACCTTAACCCAACCCTAACCCTAAGGTCTGTCACTATCACAAACTCACCTTACCCACTCCCTAACCCTAACTCACCTACCCCACCCTAACCCTCATGTACACACAATCGCACACTTACCTGACCTACGCCTTAACCCGAACTCACCTAACCCATGCCCAATCTCACACTCATCTTCATTCGCACACTTATCTTAACCCGGTCCGTAACCCTCGCTCCACATTCGAGGAAATAGCGAATCTGCAGAAACGGCCCACCAAATACTTTCCCTAGGAAAGAAGTCGTGTTCTACAGCTTCACTATTTCCAGCGTTCACCCTACTGGGTCCGATATTATAGGTTGTAAGTTGTAAGACTCTGATGTTATAATATAGACCCCTTGGCCACACCCCTGTCAACTTTCTTTATTCTACTTTCACTGTCCTATCCTGTTGCAGTGCTATCAGTATTTTAATCTGAGACAAAAGTTAAACTGTCTGGACTACCAGGTGCATTTCATCAGTGAAACACTGAACTTCTGATGCCCAAAATGGTCTGCTTAGTACTACAAACAAGATCACTACTTATTTCAGAGGTGATATTAGTAGAATTTTTCATTTAGTACTGGGTGCCCATTGGTTGAATTTTTGACCACCTGACATACTCTGCTTCCATCCAGTATCACCTCACTGCTTCAGATCACTATAGTTAAAAGCAAGGCTTCTTTGTCTTTTAGCAGTTCTAGTAAAACAGGTGGTTGTACACTGCTTCAGTCATTAACTTCTTGAGTATTCTCCATACATAATTTTCCAGTATTTCTCTGCATTTTCTGAGATTTTAAATGGTCTGCCTTTAGTGGCATTTAGACCTAGCATACTTAATATTAATATTTAACACACAACCTTATCCTTACCTTTTACTTATTTGTGTATTGACATCATTTTATCATGTATCCCAAGCAGCTGACTTTAGTGTATTTCCAGGGTAGTGTGTTACCTATTTCAGTTATTTTTCAGGACATTACTTCCATGTTTTTATTAATATTTTACCAGACGCTTCTACATTCTGTCAGCATATGTGTCCTTAAGAATAAAGTAAAAATTCATAAAATGTAGTAATCTACTTCTGTATGTACAGCAAAGTACTTATTATGTATCCCTTTCTTTTATGTTTTCACTCCTTAAAACAGCTCTGCTTTTACTACCAATGTTTATGAACATGTATTTACTCTGTAGTGGTGCTTTTCTTTTCTTTTCTTTACCCTTTAGTTAAAGTACATAATTTCTTCTCCATTCCTGGAAGACTCACTTTCACGGCTAACCAGCCTTCTGTTGCAGGTGATATCTCAGCTTCCATTCAGTATAACCCATTTACCAAGCTCCTCAATTTCATTATCACTTATGTTTGTTCTATATTTTTTCTCCTGCTATGCCTGTCCCCTCTTCTGATATTCTTTTATACCACAAACTTCTTCTTCTGTTGCCTGCTATATTGTGCACATACTCGCAAATCATGTTCCCTCTTTTCCAGTTTTGTCTGCAATCATTTTGTGAGTTTTACTGTGACCCCTTTAAGCCCTTATTATTGGGAATATCATATTTTACATATTGCTATATAAGAGCAAAGTCCTGGGAACAAAAAAACAATGCAGTAATTCAGAAGAGGAGTAAGTAAGGCCCTATAAATATCAATGGAGAAATATGACAGACTGTTAGAGATAATAAAGATGTGGGGCAGGAAGAACATGGTTGTCCACATGGGGACCTGAATCTGTCACAGCAGACTGCAGCAGTCTGAGCCCCAGTGTACAGAGGGAGCAGAAGCAGACTATGGTCTTGGGACCATGAGGGAATAACTGAACTGGTGTGGTACAGTAACAATAAAAAAGACTTCTGAGTATGGCTTTAACAAAGGCAGGGGGCATCATAGATGTGAAGGTGAAACTAGCATTTGCCAGCAGTGATCATCCCCCTATGAAGTCTACAGTTGATGGAAAAGATTAACAGTACACAGACAAAAACAATGACATGGGATTTACAAGACTGCATTAAGCTAGGCTTCAGGAGATCAAACTGGCAGAGTAAATACTCTAAGAAAATGAACTACAGATGGAACACACAGGCCTATGGCCAAAGGGTTGAGTTAAAAAAGAGGAGAAGCAAAGAGACAACATAAGAATATGAGGGAAAAAGACAGGTTATGTAAGAGGTGGAAATGAGGGTTAGGGTGGAGGAGGCATGATATAAATCTATTTCTTTCTTTCTTGCCATATTAGTCCAATGCACAAGGCCATGTTTGTACGAGTTGTTAGTCAGTTAGCTAGCTTGAGCTACCAGAGGATTCAGATAAGTGCAACATTGGACGTATTTCTTTCTTAATAGTTTTTTGATATTAATGTTAAAAAAATGAATAAGTGCCTTTTTTGTGGGAAAAAAATCTCCCATGAAGAATTCCACTCCTATTGCTTATTCTGTATAATGCCTCAGCATGATGTGCCTAACTACCCCTTTTGTGATAGATTTAGCAGCAAAAAACATTCACTGTAGGTGTGTCCCTTGAACAGCATTTAGAATCAGATAGAGATAAGCCTTTACATGATAAGGTGTCCACCAGTTCCCAAGCCATCTTTCCAAAAAAGTGAAAAGACAAATACCTGAAGAAGAAGGATGCCCAGGAGGGCAAAAACATCTCCTTGTCCAACTCCCAACTTCATCTGGAGATCACTGACTTGGGTGAAGTGTCTTTGCAGCCCCTTGTCCAAAGTCTGTTATTCCCAAGTCCAGTGGCGCATTCCTTCTGGAGGCTGCCATGACTTCAGTCCAGTCCTCACATGCTAACACCAGATTTACACCAGTGGGGCAGACGCCACTAAGTAGCCTGTGAATCTGGTGACTGAGAGTGAGGGTGATATTTCCTTGGTAGTTGTTCAGGAGGAATTGGCGGGGAACCAGCTTAAGTTCATAGTACCCGCCTATGACCTGAGGCCTTGTTGTCCATCCCTAATCCCAAAGCACCCAAACCAAAAAGGCAGGTAGGTTTGCCCCAGCCAATGTTGCCCAAGACCCCTGTTTCCTCAACCCAAGTCTCACCACAGGACCTAGTTAGGCTGTTGCAAATCTTCATGGACTTCATGAACTCTATGCAGCCCACCCTTGAAAGCTATATCAGAACCTCAAATGGGAAAATAAAAAGGGTCACTTCTCACCCTGGAGACACATATTCCTCAGAATCAGAGGATGAAGAGAAGCTATCCTGTAAAGAGCATCTTCCTCCTCAGCAGTTTGTGGATTCTGACTTAGAAGACACCTATTCCTCAGCTTTGCCCCTGATGACTTACATTTTGGGTATACCCTTCACAAGATGAAGAAATCCTTTAATTGAGATGTCATACCAGACCTTTTTCTGCTGTTGGGTTTCTGCCAGGTTCTTTTGGGCCAAGGCCATGAGTTCCCTGAGCCTTGTCCTGAGGTTTTTGATGTATACCAGAATAGACTCCTTGTGGGATTCACACTCACCATCCCAGTCATCATGAATCAAAGCTAGAGGTCCCCTCACCCTGTGTCCATACAGCAACTCAAAAGGTGAGAAACCTGTGGATTCCTGGGGTGCTTCTCTGTAAGCAAACAACATATGTGGTAAATATTTGTCCCACTCCCTCTTAAACTAGTCTGCAAATGCCTGTAGCATGGTCTTTAGTGTAGAGTTTAGCCTCTCCACAAGACCATTAGTCTGAGGATTGTAGGAGGTGGTCTTTAGGTGTTTTAACTCCACAGTGCTTCCTCTGACAAGCCAGCAGGTCTGACATGAAATTGGTACCTCTATCAGTTAGTATTTCTTTTTGGAATCCTACCCTAATAAAAATCTCTAACAAAGTATTTGCCACCTTTTCTGCCTCAGTGGAGGACAGAGCCAACTCCTCAGGGTATCTGGTAGCATAATAAACACACACACCAAGTCTATAACAAAAAAAAAAAACATAAAAGGAGACTGGAAAGCAACCAGCAAATGCTGTTGAAGTAATGTAATGCAGCACAATACACGCAACACAATACACTGTACTTCGGCTTTTCACCTTCAATGGATAAATTAATTTTACCAACAGACATTTTTTTATATACATTTTAAACCCCCCATTAACCAATTAATCAATTGCTAGTTAATGAATATCATTTCACAAACAAATTAATACATTTTTATATGTTTTAACTATATATTTTTTCAAACATTTACTAAAAAGACAAACTTTTATAATACATATTTTATAATATTAACCATTTTAATGCAAAATATTATTAAGACTTTCCTAAATCAGATTTAACTAATTACTTTATTTTAATTTACTAAGTTAACTTCTAAATTAAAACCCCTAGGGAATAGTGTTCTAAAATGCAAAATGAATTTACTTTCCAAGACTAGAGGTTTCCTAACAATATCACCCCCTTATGCAACATAGCTTGGGTAAGAACACTGAAGAAAAAGGATGAGAGATCACCACCATGTATTTTAATGAAATGTTCAGCAACTGGACTTTTCACATTCTTATTTTGAATATCCTTTAAATGTTCCATGCTTCTTACCTTTACAGCTCTTTTAGTTTGTCCTATATACCACTTGATGTTAACACACCCACATGCCACTGCATATACCACCCCACATGAATTACAACTAAACTTGTTTTTACACACAAACATTTTACCATTAATACAGCCACCCAAAATATTTCTAATAACAATACAAACCTTACAGTGACCACACGCAAACCCCCCCAGTGGCTCCTGTGGCTTACCAAAGTAACCCATATTCAAAAGCTCTTTCAAATTAGCGTAACACCCATATGAAAATCTAGCAAATTTAGGAAACAAATTCCTTATATTTACATCTTCACTTATTATGTGCCATAAATCTAGAATAATCCTTCTCATATTCACTGAAAAACCAAAGAATTTGGAAACAAAAAAAAATGTCTCATATTATGGTAATCATTAACAATATTACTAACTCTCACCTTCCTCCCAATAGATCTTCCTTGTGATATTTCATCCCATACACATTGTAGAACATCTTCATTTTATAAAGTCTAATTCTATCCTCCAGAAGAAGTCTACTTTTGCAAACTTCTTCAGAGGTATTACAGGCAATACTTTTAAATTCACCTAGGGTCAAAGATTTAAGCAAGTGGGGTGGGTGCATACTGTCTACATGCAGAAAATTATTAATCGTAGTTTCTTTCCTAAATGGCCTATACTGGATATTATTATCACAATCCAAATAGAATTCCACATCTAGAAATTCTATCGTAGACTTACTTTTTACTAAGGAGAATCTCAAATTATGCCTATTTGAGTTAAGATCAGAAAAAAATAAATCAAAATCCCTAACATCACCCTTGCATAAAAAAAAATGAGATCATCAGTGTAAAGCTTGTATAAAATCACGTCTCTTATAGAATTCAGTGCAATAAATTAACTTTTTTTTTCAAAAAATCCCATGTACAAAATTGCACAAGTGGGGGCATAAGATGCCCCCATTGCTGTTCCTTTACATTGTAAAAAATATCTTTTTCGAATCTACTTGCAAAATTCTAACAATCTCACTATAAATGCAGTCTTTGGGCCATCACTCAAAATGTCCCGAATAGCTTCAATGCCCCATTTCAGTTCAATATTTGTATATAATGAGTTGACATCTACCACCACCCAATAGTAATCATCTTGCTACACAACCTTTTTAATTTCTCTACACAGTTCTTCCATATTTGTCACATGTGCAGGAATTTTTCTCAGATACTTTTCAACAATGAAGCAAGAAAAGTACCTACATTCTGCAAACAAGAACCCACTCCTGAAACTATCGGCCTACTTGGTGGGTCTGTTAAGTTTTTATGTAACTTAGGAAGTGCATAAAAGGTGGGGTCACATGGTTTATCAATAAATAACTTTTAACATCTTTTTTGGTTAGAAACCCTAATCTTTCTCCCCTTTCTAAAATTTCAAGTAGCTGTTCATTGGAATTTTCAGCTGGATTCTGAGCTAATTTTTCATAATCTTCCTCTACCAAAAGAAGTCTATAAACCATCTCATTATATTTGATTCTAGACATCACCACCCAGTTGCCCCCTTTATCTGCCTGTTTAAATTCATAATCTGTCAACTTGTTTCTAAGGTCATTTAGCATTTTCCATTCATTTTTGGAAATGCAGAATTTTTTTCACCTTTAACAAATTTAAAATATTCATAATCCACTTGTTTTAGAAGCATTTGCTCAAAATGTTTCACAGCAGGTGATAACATAGGTGGCATGAACTTACTATGAATAGGTAATGCAGGGACAGATAGCTTACAATAACCAGTTTCAAACTTTCTTTCAAAATTTACATCATGTAAATCTGTAGCTTCAACATTAATTTCATACAAACAATCATCGTATATTGACACATTTAGAAGCGGCTCATCCTCAGTAATACAATTATCCACTACTGAAGCTTTTTTGTTATCATAATATACAGCTAAATGCAATTTTCTACAAAAACACAACTTCAAGTAGTAAATCAGCTAAAGTAGGTATTTTAACTGGAACGAACTTTGTTCCCTTAGACAACAAATTTAATGCTACATCAAGTATTAGGTCGGATAAATTAACAATTTTCAAATGACCATTTTCATTACAAAAACTTACATATTACTGAGAATTAAAGTCCACATTAGAAAAAAGTCCCATAAAGCGCCAACGAACAACTCTCAAGCTGTTTTTCAGTTGAAAGGCATTTTAACGCTCCTTTTTCCGTTTGTATCAGCCTTGCTTCCCCTTTTCCTGTTGTACATGAGATGTGGATGAATTACTTTCCATTTCTGCACCATGCGAGAAATCAGAAAATGATTCCCCCTCAGCAATTTCAAAGGAAACACTCCTTTTAATGGCACTCTCCTGTGATGATACTGAAGAATCTCGTGCATCTGAACAGGTGGAACTGAGCTTCCTGTTGCCTCTGGACCACCTTCTGTGCTGAGAGCATTACCTCCATGAGCCTGGTTAAGAGTCAGCATTTCCTTTTCATGTTGCCTCTGCCTCTCATTTTCTTCAACTGCCAGATATCTCAGTGTCTCTGCTGATTCTAATGCCATCTGTTTCTCCTTTTCATCAGCCTCCAAACACTGCAGTCTCTCTGCTGATTCTAGTTCCAACCGTTTGTCCTCCAGTTCAAGTCTCTTTAACTCCAGACAGATTTTTAAGCCCTTTGAGGCAAAGTTGAGCTGTCCATTTTCTGTGAGTTGTACATCCTCAAGGCCAGTTTGGCTGTCTTCCTGGTTGCTGGTCTGTGATGCAGCTGTGGTTAAATCTGCAAGTATTTCTGCTTTAGTTAGGCTGGCATGCCCCAGTCCTTTGGCTTGGCACATCTCAGCCAACTGGCTCCTTGTTACCTTGCCATACTCTGCTGACATCCTTGCCTGCTCTCCCTGACTAGACACAGAATAAATAAAACTATTGTGATATGTAAAAATCTAGATTTAACATTTAAAAATCAACTTCAAATTTCTCATACAAGGGGTAGAAGTATCAAGGATTTTGTAGTACAGGGAAGGTTTTGTTTACCTAACATAGAAAAGGAATAAAAAGCCAGTGTTGAATGGCACTATCCCATGTGGAAAATGTAAAAGCTGTAGATATATAGTAAATGATTTTGAAAAAATAAATGGTAGAAGGTTTCAAATAAAAGGAATGCATGAGTGTCAGAGTGAGAGGGTGATATATGGACTAAAATGTCCATGTAATAAATTCTACATGGGGGAAAGTAAAATAAGCCTTTCAACTAGGCTAAAGAAACATATTAGGGACATCAAAAGGGGTGGAATAGAAAACCCTGTGGCTCTTCATTTTTTTAAATGTTCATGATAGTAACCCACAAGGGTTACAAGCTACAATTTTGGAACAAGTTAATTCTAATAGGGTGAATATAGATAATGTAAAAAGAAGGTTATGGAAGAAAGAATCTATTCTCATGTTAAAGTACTAAGCAAATCTGAATGCTTAACTGGATAGTGGTTTTATGAAGAAATGTATTTAAGAAGTGTAAGGCAGAGGGAAGTGTATATTCTATAAAGGCATAATAGCCGAGGCGCTACAGATATTCACTGTTTGATGACCTTTCATTATTTATTTGTTATTTTAATAAAAGTTTGTTCTAACTGTTGGATCATTGACTGTTTCTTCTGTGGTTGCTATACAAGGTTCTCATTTATAGTTGTGGTATAATATATTGTGATATGAAACTCTGAATGTCCACTGTGTGGCTGCTTGAGACCACAAACACCTTCTTTAGTGACCACTGTTTACAGGCTACAGGAGTTAAATATCCATGCCACTGAATCCCAGTATGGGATGTGGTGATCCCACCACTGCCAACCAAATGTGATGTGGATAACCCACCACTGCCCACCAAATGTGATGACCCTCCACTGGACCAGTAATCAAGGAGTCTCAATCCTCACCACTGGCAACAGTTGGGGATGTTCACTGAGAGGATAACAGTTATACACACAGTATTTCCAGATGCATCTCTCCTTTCAAATGCAATTTCCCTTAAGACTCACAGAGATCACAGTCAGTCCAGGGCTGGTTTTTCCCTCTTTCTGCAGATCCCCAGTAAGACTCCCCACTGGCACACGTATAGAGTTGAGTCCTTAGCCAGGGTTTCAAGCCAAGTCCTCCAACACTCTCTCTGTCCAACCAGTGATTCATGTCCCTGTCCAAGTAGTTGACACACGCATTCTTGGAGATTTGTTTTGCAGACACACACACACACACACACACACACACACACACACACACACACACACACACACACACACACACCTGGGAAAGGCTGGCACAGGTTTACTAGCTATGCCCCCTTCTGCCCAGACTATAAGGTAGTTACCATTGCCACCAGAACCCTTTATCAGCTACTTTAAGGCCCTTAACAAAGGGTGTCCAATTTTACTGTGTAATATTAATATTAATACAAATGGTAGTTTGACCAAGAGCAAGGCTATTAGCAGTGGCCCACACAGTGTCACCAGATAAATATGCAAATACTCTCAAATCTTAAATATCTCTACACAGATCAGCCACAATGAAAGGTTTAAATATATTTAATAATAAATAATAAAAGAACAAGACAATACTAAATATATATTCAGTGACATCAGAGTTCAAAACCACAGGAAATATTTAAAATAAAATTGCAGTACAGGCTCAAACAAATAAAGAAAAACATCTAAACTAAACTTTGCTGTATTCCTGACTGTATCTAAGAGAGTTATACTGTTCCTAGAAACTTACTTCATTAGAGCAAGGCAGATGCTGTGGTGAATGTTTCTTGTCAGGTCCAAGATTGAATACAGAATGCTCTGTCTCACTAAGAGCCTTTTCAAATTAATACCTAAAATATTACTGCTGGGATAGCTTGCAAAATTACATCATTTCTGGTCACCTGACTTCTAGTTCCCAGGACAAAACCCCCCATTGCTAGAAGCTGGCAGCATTTAACATCTACCTGTAAAAATATACAGACAAGGGCTTTTCCTCAGAACTTTGGTAGATGCTGGAAGTCATAAAACAATTGTATTCCTTCATGCTTCAAAAGTAGCAATTAGTTCACACCAAGGACAATACTGAAAGCTTTCTAGCACAGACTCTGTGTCTCTAGCTGCTCTGAAAACTTGAGAGGTAGCCTCTTTATTGCGTCCTATGATGTAATTTAATTTCAGATATTTTTTTTAAAGTTTACTAGACCTCTTGTATCCCAGTTTCCACTGTTAAAATATATACATTTAAACAGTTACAATAGTGTGTGTACATTTCTGTTCTCTTCCAGTAGGGCACACTGTGGATACATTTTAAACACAGCACTTTTACGAATACCTTTACAACACAAACATCAGTACAGAGCAGTTTGATATACGCATGACATACATTTTTAATACATTTGTAGCACAAGCATCTTGTATAAATCATTTCGATATTCATCAATGACATATAATTATTTACAAAATTCCAGCTAGCTGTGCTGGCAGTATCTCCTTTCATCACATGGGATCCTAGAAAAATTTTCCAGGTCCAAGTTAGCTGTAGAAAGCTTCTGAGCCTACCGGCCCCTAGAACCCTGACTATACCTCCAGTCAATGAAGTCTTGCACGATGTGTTTGTACACGTCATTGTAGCCTGTTTCCCTTTCCTCTGTCCCCAGGATACCTTACTTTTATGGGGTGCTTGAGTCACACAGGCATTTCTGTAGGAGCCCAGTAGTGGCTCCAGCTGTGATGTCTCCAGAATCCACCAAGATGTCAGCTGAGCATGCATCCAAGATTCCCTTGCTAAATGATAGGGTTGTAGACTCATACACTGATTTGGCAAAAAGAGCAACACCTCAGCCGCCCTTGTCATGAGAGCTCTGAGCAGCCAGTTTCATAGTCTCAAATACCTTGAGTCAATACAGAAACAAATAAAGCTTAGCCAGGCAGGATATTAGATAAGAGCCTCCAGAGAGATATTGAAGAATTATGAAATGTAGGCCTCCAGAAGCACTCACTAAAATGTGACTATGATGCATTGTTTATATCATGCGAGGCATCTGCTATGAGCTCCATGATTAGGAGTCATGCCTGTCTGAAGACTCAACTCCTGTCAGACCACCTAAAAGCAGAGCTCCTAAATGCTCTAGTAGACAAGAAGTGTCTCTTTGGACTTCCTGCGGAAAACGGTGTTTGAGAGGCTGGACAAAAAAGGGGAAACAAATTAAATATGCTAAAGAATTCTCCTTTTCCCATACCTCTAGATACAACAGGAAATACTCCATACAGTCCTGTCCCTTTCTACTTCAATAGAAGAAACAAACCACAAAGTAGGAAAAAGCCCAGCTATATAAGAAAGTGGCAAACCAATTAGCATTCTAAACTTGGGGGGATATGAGGACTCAGTCCCTCCCAGGGAACAGCTGTGACTATGCTTGGCACCTCCCCTCAAATCTCACACCAACCCCATCCCCCTTCCCTCTTGGGAAGAAGACTCATCTCTTTCTTCAAACTTTGGGAACAGATCACCAACAGATAAATGGGTACTGCAGATTATCAAAATGGGTTATTCCCTTCAGTTTTTGAAAATCTTACCCTTCCTGGGCATTCCTACCTCTCTAACACAGCAAGGGGAACTGACCCCACCTCTCTTAGGAGATCTGTTACATCAGAGCTATGTCCAATTAGTTCCTCTTTGAGAGGCAGGCACAGGATTCTACTCTCTCCCCTTCCTGGTCCCCAGAAAATAAGAAACCTGGAGACACACTCTGGACTTTCAAAACTCAAAATTTGCCAGTAGTACCAAAATTCAAAATATAGACAATTCACAAGCTTTTTCTCCTTATCTTCCTAGTGGCTTAGATGGTGAATCTGGATTTAAGGAAACCTACCTTCAGAGTCCTGTTCTGCAGGAAAACAAAAAAACCCTGTGTTTTCAGTTATGGGGATTACACTACCAATTTTGTGCCTTACCATTTGGCTTGTCTACTGCACCCAAAGTATTTACCAATTGTCTGGCACCAGTCATCACCTTTTGCAGAATGAAGAGGGCACATATTTACCCATACCTGAACAATTTCCAAATCCAGGCTATATCACCATCAGAATGTCTGACAGCCATGCAGATCACCATAGATTGCTTTCAGAAGGTGGGCCTCATCCTCAGTGTCCAGAAGGCATAACTCACACACCCAGCACCAAGACTACTTTCCTGGGGGAACACCTAGACTTGGTGCAACAGAAGGCCTTTCTCCACTCAAGACAAAGTTTTGTTTTTCTCCCAGTAGCTCATGAATCCTCACAGCAAACAGACCATAACTACAGAGAAATTTCTGAGGATCCTTGGATTTTGGAGAGAGAACAAATATTAGCTATTGGGCCACAATCAACTGCAGTAGCTGGAGAAGGAACATTAGGAAGAGTGTCAATAAATGCATGGTTAAAGCTGAGTAGGGTGATTCTAAAGGTAAGGGTAAGACTATTGATATGTGCTAATTGCTTGCTTTTGTTTATTTATTTTATTTGTTTTATTCATTCATATATTTGCTTTTGATTACCAGGAAAGTCCAACTGGTCAAAGCCCCTTTTCGGAGGTGGAGAGGGGAGAAAAGCTCCACACTGCGTACATTTGTGCAGGCAATTAGCATGAGTTAACATATAAAATTACTATATGACACAGAGGTATAGTATAGATAATTTAATAGGTGGTCACTGTGTTAAATAAACTATGTAGTATTTACAACATGATAAGGTCACATACACCTATAGAACATTTAACAATATTTTGCACTTTATAAAGTCACATGGAAATTTCAGTACACAGATAGCAGATGAGGCATATACATAATTTATTCAAATACTTATTCATTTGAGACATCTAAACAGGTGAGAGTGTGATGATTTTGTCATACCTATTTGATATGGCTGTATATAAAGGGAACTTATTGGTATAACTACAAGACTGTTTTGTGGATATGTATAATTACATTGGGATTGTAAAATATAGATGGGACAAGATCAGGATAAGAAGGGGACTTAGTAATATGTGTGTTACAAGTGCAAGACTCTTTTGTGGAAATGTATAATTTCACTTGGATTTTACAGTATAGATGGGATAAGAATGGAATAAGAAGGGGGCTTACAATTAGTGTGCTACAAGTGCAGGACTGTTTTGTTGAAAGGTGTATTTTCAACAACATTTTAAATTGTAGCTGAGATACTTCTGATGTTTGTTTGATGAGAGTTCTGCAATTTAGCAACATATACGGGGTATAGGCATAGTATAGTCTTCACAATTATGATTTCTAAGTGAGAACTAAGTGTTGTTTCATTGAATGCGGCTCTCCGTGGGGTGAGTACTAATTTAATAACTGGCTAGTGGCAGGGCATTTTCCTGGGCTATAGAGGGTGTTGTGGGCATTCTTAATATGAATGTAAGCCAATTGATTAATTAGGTAGCTGCAGTCAGATAAGGCTCTAAGTATAAGAAAGTGATGTGTTCAATTAATGTGTTTACTTGCAGAGTTTGCATTGTTGTTATAAGGTTGTTATAGTGTAACTAGCTGAGAGTATTGTAGATTAGTCAAAACTGATGATGTATACAGGAGACTAGGTTGTAGGTAGGTTTGAGCAAAGGTCTTACATGCATGCTGTGAAAGAATAGTTCTGACTTTATTAAGAGCAGTTGGGAGGGTGGCTTAATGGTTAAGGTGTTTGCCTTACAAACACAAGGTGCAGGATTTGAGTCTTACAAGGGATAATTGGCTAGGCTTATAATGCCTCACAAGGGCAGTTAGCCTAGTATGAACCTAGTTAGTGCCTGTTTTTTTGAATTGCATATGCTGACTAAATCTTAATATATGGTCAGTAAATAAACCTCAATAGGCTTGTATTTTGCACTAGCTCAGTTTTAGTATAATCTAATAATATTAAGTCACAGTAGCTTGATTGCTAGGTTCTTTTCTTAAGATTTAGGAGTAGTTCAGATTGTTCTCACCAGATGCCAATATTTGTAAAGAAATGCAGTAGGTCATCTCGGAGTTGTGTGACTGAAGTGGCTGCAAATATCAGTGTTGAGTTGACTTTTTAGCAGATTAACTTTGAGGCTTGTTTTAGCAGAGCTTCTCAGAGGTTCGCAAGTAGCCACTGATCTGCAGTGTATCTAAATAAAATTCAAAGCATCCACTGATATCTGCTAAGAATTAAGTATCTGTTTATCCTGCATTGCACTTTTAATTTATTTGCCATTTTTACTGTGCTGCTGCTTATTTTTGTAACTGTTTTGCTGTTTTTTGCTACACTTTTTAGCTTAGCATAGACTTGATTCAGATTTGCTGAATTCAGTTTATTTGGCATTGTCTGACCATTAAATTCAGCTATACTTCACAAAAGAGGGCCCACCCCTGCAGCCTTGTGGCAGAAGAGTGTAGCCAAGGACCCATCTGAGTGGAGATTGTTGGAGTAAGGCTCAGTACTGAGCATTACTATTGGTTAGCTTGTTTAAAAAGTGCTTAACGTCGCTTATATTTAAGCCTCACCTTGCAGCATGGGTTAGTACCACCAGTTATAGACACAAAGGTTTTGAAAGATAAATTTTCCCCTAGGGAACTGCTTGTGTGCCTTCCAAGGCTTCTGTGCTTCCTTATGTGAAACTCTGTTGCAACTTCTGCCTGGAGAGCAACTTAGCTGCACATTTTGTGGCATCGTTGCTGGTCTCCACCGCAAAAATCTCCCATAGTACTGTTCATTTTTATTAGTCCTCAACAGAACCTGGTCCATCTATTTCACTCCCCATTACTTGTCCCTGAATATTACCAATATAGTGGACGGACAGTTTCCCAACATTTCTCCAGAAAGTCTGATCAACATGGGCATCCTGAGGCATGTAGCAATTGCCTCATGTACACTGACAGCCTATTACTCCTAAAACATTAAAATTCAACATGCAAGAGATGTATCTAAACTTTGAATCCAGAATCTATGTTCTCTCACTCTCAACACATTAAAATAGACACACATTAGGTTGTCAACACACACACTTCACCTCTTAAACCAACCAAGTGCACAACACATAAACCCACATACATGGAGGTAGTCTTCAGAAATATACCTAAAGAGCAGAGACCTCTCAAGCACAAACAGTCTACACATAACACAGGCCCATCAGAATCCACTGTACATAAAAACACATGCATCAGTATCTCACCCAACAGGCCCCTAAGGCAAAACACCTCAAAACCAAATGTCTTGGTCATAGGCGACTCCATCATGAGACACAGATGGCCCACTCACCAGGCTGGACAAGGAGAAGATCACAGTTAGATGCCTGTCAGGTCCTAGGATCTGCTAACAAGTACTGTTATGACTCGGTCATAGTCCATGTTGGAGTGAATGACTTGAGACGTACCTCACTGGACTATATGAAGAGAGCCATGACTGAGCACTCTGATTATGTGTCCCAGGCAGGTATGTCCCTAGCCTTAAGCAGCATTCTACCTTCACCTGAGATGATGCCACAATACAGACAAAAAATTATTGATTTTAACAATTGGCTTTTCTTCTGGTGTGAATCCAGGGGGATCCAGTACATGTCAGCCTGGGATAATATGGTAGATAGACCATGCTGCTTTGCCAGAGATGGTCTTCACTTGTCCTCTCTTGACCTTCGGTTACTGGCAAAAGTACTTGCCTCCCCCATGGTGCCTTTTCTAGGCAATGTCACAAGAACAAAATTCCCAACATAAAAATATCTTGTAAAGACAAACTCAAAGTTCTGCTGCTTAACGCTAGGAGTCCAAATCAGAAACTGCATTCACTGGAAGCACTCTTTACTCTGGAAGATGTTGATATATGTGCAATTACCAAGACATGGTTCAAGGCCCATAGAAAGTACCCTGGCTATGCAAGGCTACAATGCCTTCTACACATTCAGACTGCAAAATGAACATGGAATAACCAAAGGTGGAGGAGTATCAGACTTCATCAAAGATAAATACACTTCAAGACTGGTTAGACATAATGACCCCCTAGAGTTACTCCAAGTACAGCTAACTGTAGGTAAGACCCCCTCCATGTCATTGCTAGCCATAGGACCCCCACCATGAACCATAATAACCACACTGCCTACCTGGTCCTACTTGAGTCACTTGTAATACAGCCAAATACTCTGGTTATGGGTGACTTCAACTATCTTTCCATCGATTGGGAATCATATACAAGTACAAACATGCTCACCCAAAAGTTTCTGGACTTTGTTAACTCAAATGCCCTGGTGCAGATAGTTTGCACCACCCACAAGGGGCACAAAGGTCCTCAACCTGGTACTCACCAACATGGGAGATCGCTGCACCAGCCCTTGTGTGGGGCCCTCCCTGATAAAATCTGATCATAAATCAGTCTTGATCAAAGTAGCAATCATACCTGATTCCCCCACCAGGAGCAATCATGTTGAAAAACTTCACCAAAGCAAGCTGTAGCCTCCTAAGTGATGGCATTAATAGTTTCAAACCCCCTTTCCCCAATGATGACAAGGATGCCTACACTGATGTATACACCAATGCCCTATATAAACACCTCTATAAATGTATAGATTCAGGCATGCCTGAAAGGATCAAAACAAGGTCCTGAAGAACAAACAAGCCAGCCTGGTGGACATCTAGCATAAATAGGATATACAATAAGAGGAAGAAAATTCTGTCCAAAAGCAAGGGGGAATGTTCTCAGCAATGGAAGAACACACTCCACAGCTTGAACAGGCAAGTTAGACATCTTGTAAAATCCTCTAAAGCCATCTAAGAAATGAAATTAGCATCCACAGCTAAGGATAACCATAAGGCCTTCTTTAGCTGTATCCAAAATCTAAATGGGAAGACTCAGATTTGCACAGAGTTAGTAGTGGACAGTGCCACCCACACTGAACCTGCAGAAATAGCCAATCTGTTATTACATAGGTTCAATGAAACCTTCAACCCCTTCTCCCCATCAATTACATTCCATAACGTACCTGTCACCATTCCTCCACCTAGTATCTACAAAGAACAGGTCATAACCTTACGCTCCAAGTCCAAAAACACATCCTCTCTGGGCCCTGACAATATCACAGGTTGTGTCCTAAATGGTCTAAAACACGAGTAGGCGGAACCATTGGGTACCATCTTCAACCACGGCTTAAACACTGGCTTTGTCCCAACTGAATGGAAGAAACAAAAATGGAGCAAGGCAAATGGACGCTATACTAGAGCTGTGAACAGTTTATTTCAATTCAATACGTAAGCACTTTCGTTCAATAAATATCTTCAATATTTTGATATTTATTGATGAAAGCGCTCACTTATTGAATTTAAATAAACTATTCACGGTTCTAGTATAGCATCCGTTTGCCTTGTTCCATTTTTGTTTCTTTCAACAGTTTTTGTCTGCTTTTGTTTTATTTATCTGTATCCAACTGAACGGAAATCAGCAACTGTTATCCCCTTACAAAAAGGGGTCCATCAACCGACCCTGGGAACTGTAGCTCCATAAGCCTAACCAGCCTTATCTGCAAGGCCATAGAGAGAATCATCATGAACCTTATTAATAAAGATATAGGAAACCTTCAAACTCTTGATCCAATCCAGTTTGGTTTTGTCAAGGGAAGATCACACCTGTTAAAATCTAGTGGACTTCTTTGAGAATGTTACCAAAGCCCTGGATGAAGGCAAATCAGTGCATACAGCCTATCTAGACTTTGCCAAGGCCTTTGACACAATCCCCCACTCTGGCATTATTGAGAAAATCACTCAGCTGGGGATCAACCCATACGTCATTAGGTGGGTAGCCAACTGGCTCACTAACACAACACACTCAGTCAAAGTTGGGGATTCCACCTCTACAAGCAGAGCCGTCACCAGTGGTGTTCCACAGGGATCAGTGGTGGTTCCTCTGCTGTTTGGTATCTATTTCTCAGAAGCTCAGGCAAAAGTTGAAGGTTTGTGGCTAACAAAGTTCACTGATGACTGCAAACTGGGGGCAGTCATTGCATCCCTGAATGATGTCAACATACTACAAAACGGGATTAGGCAGACAGGTGATTGGTGTCAAAGCCACGGTCTTAAACTCAGCGCAAAAAAAATGCATTATCATCCCATTCAGCAAGGGAGATATCCCTGAAAATTACAATATCAACAATAGCACTCTAAGTTCAAACTCAGTGGTAAGAGATTTGGGAACACATGTTAACAGTTGCCTCAGTTATGATCAGCATGTGTCCACAGTGGTGAGGAAGGGCTTTTACATTGCTCATCTCATAAGTAAACCATGTACTCATCTCTCATCAGCCAATAATACAGTACAATGTTCCCTTTTGTATGTACCTCACCAGACACCTGCAGCAACTGGAGAGACCTCAGAGGTTTTTCACCAAGAAAATTCAGGGTCTTCAGCACATGTCCTAGTGGATAGGCTGAAGTCACTGCCACTGTACTCTGTGTCATATAGACTGCTTAAAGATGACCTGTGCTTGGCCTACACAGCAGCCTCGGACCCTGCCCTAATGGAATTGCTACACATCTGCAAGTCAAATAGGACAAGACTCACTCAATATAGGGACCTTAACCTAGCTTGCGACATAAACAGGACATGCTGGATAGACAGATATGTCTCTCAGAGCTTGCCACTCGTCTGCAATAAACTTCCAATTCATGTTAAACAGAGCTCCTCTATGACCCTATTTAAGCATAACTTGGAGAACTGGATAGGAAAATGCAAATTTACCCCAGGGGTTGCAACTGAGTCCCTCCTTGATAGGGGCAGTTGGTGCTGATCACAGATTTATAAGCAAATATAGATGTTATCTCCTGATCTATAAGGAAACAAGGATATAACATGGCTAGGCTTGTAAGTACCCCAGGGCCAATAGCCTAGTAACCTCCTATGATCCTATGAATTTGGGATAAGAATGTGTATCATTTGTGTTGCAGTTATAGTCAATTTTACCAATAAATTGTTTAAACTTTTTGTTGATAATGGTTTTAAGGTAGAATGTTGGAATGTTTAGAACTGTGTGAAATTGGGTTAAAGTAGTAGGAGTATTTATGTTGGTGAATAAAGTGCTTAGAAGGGGAGGAAATATCTGACTTGGTGTAACTTAACAGGTGCCAGTTAAGTTTACTTGCTGAATACTTTGTAGGAAAACTTTAAAAGAACCAATTAATTTAATAATTTTCCAGAACTTTTTTGGTCGTCTGAGTAATTGTGTTTGAAGATTTCAGTAGAAGGTGACTTTTTGGTGTGCTGGTTTTTATTCTACTTTTTGTTTTTATTGCATGATAAGTTTTCAGATTTCTTTTTAATGACACGATATTTCTTCCATTTACTTCAAGCTAGATTGCTTCTTTTTACTTGGTTAATAGTGAGCCATGAGGGTTTGTAAACTTGCAGCCTTGTTTTGTTTAGGGGGTATAGCATATGTTATATGGGAACTAACACATTATTAGGAGGAAAGGACAGTTGGGATTGTGAAGTCATAAAGCACTAACCAGTGAATACATGAAGAGTTCATCAGCTAATAGGTCTTTAGATGCTTCTAACCCAGGTCCAGTTAGGACGTTATGGCCTGAAACCTTTGTGTCTTTAAAAATCATTTTGATAGACTAGGTATGTGATCACATAAAATATGAGGAAGAAAATGCAAAAAAGTTATTTTATCTGTTATCTTAGTTACTAATACGTCTACAAAGTACATTTGCCAGTGATTGTGTTCGGCCTGGTACATCTTATAACCATCTGATAAAGACTTTTGCTACTTAGAAACTTGGTAAGATGTTGCATTGGTCTCTTCAGTCCAAGTTTAGGTCAGTAAACATCCTGTTTGTGTTGACCCAAAAGTGATTTTATATGTTTTACTGTGTTTTGTACTTGGGATTGAAAGGACTGAGGGTATAGATTGCAGATATGTCTAGTTTAGTAATCTCCTGGTTTTAGCTGCATGACTGTCCAGTTAGTCCCTTTTCTATTCAACCTTTGCATTGTCCAGGTATTCCCACACACAGAGCTATGGAATTTCTTTTGTGTCCTGCCCTAATTGCTCCTATCACTCTAAAATACAACCTTTGGGCTCATCTAAAAACTGGCTAGATGGACTAAGCCTGTCATTTAAAAATAAATAAATTATAAAAATGCACAGCAAACTTTTAGCTTTGTGATAAAACAGGCTGACTAGCTGTAGGATGAGAAAGATAAAATGCTCTACAAATGTGTAGCAAATACTATTAATAACAATACCAGTGACTGAACAGGAACATGCCCACCTTTGCTGAAAAGAACTGTGGGATCTATATCCACAAAAAAATATTAGATTCTTGTTCGATTGTCAAGACACAACTGTAGCTGGTGGATGAAAGCCCTAAAGTGCCTTTTGTGAGAGGGGGACACTAAATGGAGGTTGTCGTAATCTGCCAGCTGTGGGAATAGCTCAGGATCTGATTCTGTGGTCCTTTCTGATGATGAGCAGAGGAGGTTAACACATCTTACATCAGACAATACACAGTCCAAAACCTAAAGTAAACAGCAATACAGTGATACAGTTATTATTAAAAAAGCGATTGTGCAAGCTGAAATCAATGCAAATGAATATTTTGGAGAAAAAAATAAAAAAAATGTGGTATAGAAACACTGAAAAAAGCATTTTATAGGTCTAATTCAATATTTTGTCATATAAAACGTTATGCAAATGTACCAATATTACATCCTAGAAAATGTCCAATAGCACAATATGAAAATCTGATCCAAAAATTTGGTAGAAGAGTATTTTATTGTGGGATAATCTGTCAAGAGGCAAGAAGCCATTTTCTTCTCATCTAGTTCATCTAGTGTCCCAACTGTTGACTGCCAATCAAGGATGGAGGAACAATTCTTTTATATATCTATATCTCCAAATAGACAAAATTACATAGATTACATAAGAAGTTAGATAACATTAGAAAATATAAAACAAAGTGATTATGTACAATGGTTTAGTAGTGTTCCCTAGTAGGGACTCACAATTCTCATGGACAGACACCATTAAAACCAAGAGACGTCAGATTGGATATAGAGCTTGGTGACGTAGTTGCATGTTATGATATTTACAGATTATGCTTTCAGTTTATAACTTAATTAGGGTTGGTACATGGGCAAAGCCAGTTCACTTTGAGATACTGTTTGAGTTTTTTTTTTAAGAGATTTTTGGAGGATTGTAGGGTTATATAGTTTGGCAATGAATTCCAGGTTTTGCCAACAAAGTTGGCAAACAGGGATTCACCAGCAGAGTTATTAGCTTTGTGGGTTTGGACCAGTAGTTTGTTGGCTGACCATAAGGATCTCAGGTTGCTATATGGCTTAATAGTATTTATAAGTGAGGGGGTATCCTCAGGGTGGTACAGAATTTTGTGCGCTATTAAGAGCTGATTGGATTGAATTAAGCTGGGCAGTTCTAGCCACTCTAGTTGTTTCAAGTTCTGGCAGTGTTGGGTTCTATAGGTGGAGCCAGTGGTGAATCTGGCAGTATGGTTGTAGCTATGGGACAACTTACCTAGTTTGGATTTGTTTAGGTGTGAAAGTACCGGCAAGGCATATAAAAGAGTAGAGAGTAGGTGTATCCGGGCAATTGTAGTCCAAGCCAGTGGGGTTAAAAATGGCTTGTTTCTATACAGTGATACAAGCTTCTTATTGATGGTCTATATGGTTTTGTTGACCTGTAGGTCAAATTTGAGATTATTGTCTATGATAACCCTTAGAAGTTTGGTGTGTTGATCTGGGGAGATAGTGGTACCATTGTTGGATGTGACAGAGAATGAAAGTGTGGCAGATCTACTAGTGGGGGTGAAGAGAAGAAGTTTAGTTTTATTGGGGTCCAGCAGTAGGCATGGGTTGGTGAGCCAGTTCTCAATAGTGTTAAATGTATTTTGGTTTAGGATTTGCAGTTCGGATTAGGAGGTGGCTGAGCAGATCAGAGTGAGTGGAATCATCTGCATATTGAATACAGGTAGCTTTAGGGATAGCGGTGTGAAGGTTGTTGATAAAAATAGAGAAGAGTAGTGGACCTAGTATGGAGCCTTGAGAAACACCAAGTGTGAGAGGTAGCTGGCTGGAGAGTTTGCCCTGCCATAGTACCGCCTGTTGTCTACCAGTCAGGTAGGAGTGGAACCACTGGATTGCATGCCTATTGACGGAAATGGATTTTAGAGAAATAATGAGAAGTTCATGGTTGACCATGTCAAAGGCTTTTGATAGGTCAAGAAAGAGGGTGGAGGATAGCCTATTGTCATTCCTGTTTTGGTTTATGGCATTAGTAAAGGAAAGGATGGCTGATGTGGTGCTGTGGTATGTCCTGAAACCATTCTGGGAGATGGATAGTAAGTTATTCTGTGTAAGGTATTGCATTAGTTGCTTGTGTACACATTTTCCATTATTTTGGCTAGTGGGGAAAGAATGGCAATGGGTTTATAGTTGGATATGTCTGTAGAATATTATCTTTCTCTATAAGAACTGACAGAATAGGATTGCATAAGTCGCATCCCCATTACCACTCATTGTCTTCCACCCTGCAACACTCCCATAGTCTCCTCAATCTTTAAAGTATCACTGACACTTAAGATGTCATGTTTAGACATCCAAAGTCCTCACACCATCCTCTTCAATTCAGTTGTATATTAAAGCTTATTTATCATACAACTTTAAATTCACCTGTATATAAGAATATATTATAACAAATTTGGCATAATATGCAACCCAAGTTGAGAATACTTGCTAGTGCACATTGTAAATATTGGCTGTACTCTTCATCAAAATAAAGTCGAGATAATTTTATGAGTATTAAGAACACTGCAGAATAAAATTGTTTGTACTTAGGAATATACAGCTGTGTTTGATATTCGCTTCTATATTAGATGATCGAGCTTTTAAAAGTTTGAAAGTTGTATGGTCGACACCATTTGATCAAACTTTTAAAAATTTGAAAATCTAATAAAAAAATAAACCACAGAAACAACCAAATCTTCCTATTCTGCATTCGAACTTTTAAAAGTTGATCATATGGTGTCGACTGTAGAATGTTCAAACTTTTAAAAGTTTGATCACGTAATATAGACCCTTGATACTCAATATATTTAGACTGACAAAATCAGCACCTGTTACAGTGTGACCACATTTTGTTATACCAATGTTATGCTCTCTCTATATGCATCCACAAAACCATATCTTGTTCATCTAGTGACAGGTGCCATTCCCTGATCTAGCACTCCTCAACTAGAAGTTGAAGCAAAAAATAAATAAAAGTCCATTCCCCAGTCCAACAATCTTCAATGCCAATTTGAGGAACAAGTTCTGTTCTACTTCATCTGGACCCATCCTTGTAAGTTGAAAAGCAAAAAAAATGCCCTCTTTCATGTCAGAAATGTAACAAACCACTTGGTAAAGATAAATCTTCATCCCTCAAATCCTTGGAAAAGTCAGTGCTCTCTAGCATACGGTTTGTGCATAAAATAAATACATTAGCGACATGCCGCAAAACCTCTAGCTGCACAAATATAATTAGTCCAATCCATGTAATCCCTCCCCTTCACAAAAAGTTCCTACCTTCTCTGTCTTCCCAAAAATCATATTCCAATTCTAACATTTATACCTCAGCTATTTATTTATTATTTACTGACATTTGTTTGATGGGACAGTCTGAGAGGGCACAGGTGCCCTCTTTCAGCGGATGTTTCAAGGTATTATATTTAATGTAATCAATATTTATTATCACAAATTTTATAATGCAGTTTCATGAATACATAGCATAATAAATAGTATAGTCAAATTTGTACTGATATTTACAAACATTAATATTGAGAATTTACAGTTAGAAGAGTCATGTATGAGAAAGGTAGGACTTATTTAAGAAAGGCAACAGAGCGAGGTATTAGAGGGGATACACTAGTTTAAAGTGTTAATAGAGAAGTAGCAATGAAATGGTAATTTGGTTGTAGTAATTAAAAATAGATATAGTAGTTTAATAAGTACAATAAAGTGAGGTATTAGAATGCGGATAAGCAGATTAAGTGATTTAGTCCATTAAATGGAAGAATAAGGAAAGAGATGAAGGGTGTTAGGAGCGCTATGTTCCAGATGAAGAGCAGGGATAAAGCCAGGAGGCAAAGAGGAAGCCTTAGTAATTGTTTGAAAAGATGAAGCTGTGAGATAGCCCTAACTGATATAGAATTTTGTTCATAGGTTCATACTAGGCTATCTGCCCTGGGACAATTATAAGCCTAGCCCGATTCTGTATGGCTTACGCCACCCCTTGATTTGAGTATACTGTGCCCTTTTTAAGGTTTAGTTTACTGTGCCTCTGTCTAATAGTGACACGGGAGTAATCCCTGGGACAAACCTATGACCCCCCATCCACCTATCGAGATTCTTCTTGAAGAGATTCAGTGAGGTGCTCTGCCTCACATGAACTGGAATTCTATTCCAGAGCAAAGGGAGCCTCTGGGTTATGAACCTGTCCCTCCAGCAAGTTCTATTTATTTCTGTGCTGAGGTTCAAGTCCCTTGAGCGTGTGGCTCTAAGGGATTTAGATTTACTGAGGTGGAGCATGTCCATTAATTCTGGATTTGACATAGCTTTGTATGTCAGGCATAGATTGCCTCGAAGTAGGCGGTATGCAACTGAGTAGAGCTGGAGTTTTTTTAACCGAGCAGCATATGGCATCTGTTTGAGACCCTTGATCCTCTTGGTGAGATACTTTTGGGGTCTTTCTAATTGCTGCTGGTGCCGGGTAAGGTACATCCCAAAAGGGGCATTGTATTCTATGATGGGCCTGATGAGGGATGAATAAAGGGGCATGATTACCTCTCTTGATCTAGATGTGAAACCCTTCGTGATGAGGTGGGCTATGTAGAAGGTCTTTCTAACCAATTTGGCAATGTGGTTTTCAAAGGAGAGATTGCTATCAACTTGGGTCCCCAGGTCCCTAATAACTTTCTCTGTACTTAATGGGTTTCCGCCTATGTGGTAATTTGTGGGCTCATTGTTTTTGCCAAAGGGTATGACTATACATTTTGGCATTTAGCTTTAAACCATGGCGCTGGCACCAGTTATCTGTCTCTGTGAGACCTTTTTGAAGGATGTTTGTGTCTGCTGGAGAGTCAATTATGGCGCCCAGTTTGCAGTCGTCTGAACTTGGTGAGCCATAGTCCTCCACGTTTGCCTGTACCTCGGAAAAGTATATACCGAACAAGAGTGGTCCCAGGACAGAACCCTGTGGGATGCCACTTGTGACCGGTTTCGAGTCTGACATGGCTCCAGCAACTCTCACTCTGTGGGTTCTGTCTTTGAGCCAGTTTGCGACCCATCTTGTGACATAGGGGTTTATATTTAAGCTGGATAGCTTATCTATGATGCCCGAGTGGGGTATTGTGTCAAATGCCTTTGCAAGGTCCAGATAGGCTGTGTGGACTACCTTCCCTTCATCTATGGCTTTGGTGACTATTTTGAAGAAGTCAACCAGGTTCAAAAGGCAGGATCTGCCCGTGACAAAGCCGAACTGAGTAGGATCTAGTGTCTGCAGGTCCCCAATGTCTTTATTTATGAGCTCCATGATGATCCTCTCCATAGCCTTGCAGACTAAGCTAGTCAGGCTTATGGGGCGATAGTTTCCAGGGTCCGTAGAGGCTTCACCTTTGTGGAGTGGGACCACTGTTGCTGTACGCCATTCTGTGGGCACATATCCTGTAGTGAGGCTGAGATTGTATAGCTGTTTTATTTGAGGGATTAGTTCCTCTTGGAGTTCATGTAGGACGTAACCTGGGATGCCATCTGGTCCCATGGAAGCAGTGTTTTTTGCTTTGGAGAGGGCAGCCTTCACCTGAGCATCAGAGATGTTTGGGAGGCAGCCCTCTGCTGGGATAGATACTTGCTCTTTTGGGGGAGTTTGCACTGAACCTGTCTGCCAGGATATTGGCAATGTCTGTGGGTTCAGTGTATTTTTTGTCGTTTAGAATCAACTCAGAACAAGTCTGGGAGTTGCATCCCAGGTTCCTAACATAACTGAAAAAAGCCTTATGATTGTCTTTGGTGTCCTGTGCAATTTTTCTCTTGAAGCTGGCCTTGGAGGATTTTATGAGGGATCGTAATTTTTTGCTAGTACTGTTCAGAGATGCCTTCCCTATTAGGGATTTTGCTCTATCATGTAGTAGCTTCCTCCTTCTGTTGTACAGTTTATTTATGGCAGGGGTCCACCAGACTGGATGCCTGCCTTTGGATGATTGGGTCTTGGTTTTGTTTGGGATATCATGATCCATGCATTCCTGGAGATGTCCGTAGAATGCGTTTATATAGGATTCTGCAGTTTGGGCCGTAGTTTCCACTGGCCCTGGGGCTTTGAAGGATTTCACTTCGGTTTTGAGAAGTGAGAAGTTCGCTTTTGAGAAGTTTTTCACTGTGGTTTTCTGGGCTGGGGTGGGGTTGGGATGTGGACATCCAGTGAAATTAATTTATGGTCTGATCTTACCAATGAGGGATATACTTCTGGTGTGGAGCATAGAGTCCCCATGTTGGTAATGATCAGGTCTAGTATGTTGTCCCCTCTTGTGGGAGTGGTGACTAGTTGTTCCATAGCATTTGAGTTTATAATTTCCAGGAACCTTTGGGCTAAGGTGCTGGGGCATGAGTAGTGCTCCCAGTCAATGTTTGGGTAGTTGAAGTCACCCAGTATAATGGTGTTCGGAGAGATCTTCATGTTCTCCAATGTTTTCAGGAAAGCCGAGTGGGATTCCTGACTTTGAGAGGGTGGTCTGTAGGATGCTATAAACTGAAAAGCAGTCTTGCCCACTGTTAGTTGCACATGGATGGTCTCCGATACTTCGTGCAATGCCACTAACCTGGAGGTGTGGATATCCTTGATAAATATGGAAACTCGCCCTCCTGATGTGGTTCGGTCCAGGTTTTGAGGCCGAAAAGCATGATATGAGGTATAGCCTGGTAGTGCTGGGGTGCTCTCTGGAGCCTTGAACCAGGTTTCTGTCACTGCACAGATATCGATGTTCTCCATACTGAGGAGAGCTTCAAGTGCGTGCATCTTGAGGTTAAGACTTCTGGCGTTAAGCAGCATTACCCTTAGTTTCAAGTTCTTGCTACAATACTGGGATAGAAACTAAATATTTAACATATTAATTTGGTGTGCATACTGTGCAATACCTAAAGATTTTTCTTCTGTTTAGCATTCCACTGGAATCCCTAAATCATGCAGTTCCCAAACATCCTTCTCACTAAAAACACAAAGCTTCATCAGTTTCACCAGCCAAGAAAATATTAATGTATGGCAAAATATGAGGAAAATAATGGCAATGCTGTGACACTTTCCCATTGTGTTACAAAATGTAAAACAGTGCTCAAATAAAATTAAAATAAACCGAGAGATGCCTTTGGTGTAAACCTTACACTATAGGAACCCACAAAACGTTTCACCTATTAATCATTTTTGTGAAAACATTTTGCATTAATTAATGTAAACAAATATATATATATATATATATATATATATATATATATATATATATATATATTTCAAAAATGGTATCATGAGTATGTATGATAGCAAGAATCACAAGAAAGCATAACAAAAAGTTAATAAAAAAACAAAAGCGGTTACAGCAAAATGTATATCATTGAAAACAGCACTGTCATCTGTGAAGAAAATTGGTAATTAAAGAAAAAAACAGAGTACAGTCGAGTGAAACTAGCAAACACCAGAATGCTAATACAGATTAACTAACTATTTAATGCTCAGAATATCATCATGCTTACAGTTTACCTGAAATGAACAAAGATAACCTTCTACTTTTATTTCTAGCAGGCATAACATCTAGGTTCAAAGAGGTCATTATCCCACTGTACTTTACCCTTATCAGACCAATCATAGAGTACAGGGCTTCCTTTGCTATGTAGATAACTAGGCATATGCAGCAACTAGAGTGACCTCAGAGGTTCCTTACAAAAAGAATGCAAGGCATAACAAACCTACCTTATGCAGAGTGCATTAAAACACTTTCCCTCTAGTCAGTCTCCTGTAGATTCCTGAGGGTGATCTATGTCTGTCTTACAAAGCATCTGCAAACCCCACACATATGAATCTCCTGCATAAAAAAAAAATACAAGGTCTAAGGACCTGAAGTTTGCCTGTGACTTAAACAGAACATGCTGGAAAGACGGATATGTGTCCCAGAGACTGCCCTTCCTATGGAACAGGCTCTCCATGTGAAGCTGAGTTTGTCTATGACCCAAATTTAAGATCAAGCTAGACCAGTGGATGGGGAACAGGAAATTTGTACCGGCCCTGTCACCTATGTCCTTTATGGACAAAGGTAACTTATAAATGCTTATCCTTCAATGTCTTATTTGGATAAAGGACATCATAGGTTCATAGGTTCATAGGTTGGTACTAGGCTATCGGCCCTAAGGCCTATGCAAGCCTAGCCATAAAAATTCCCTGGAAATTTTTTCCCACAATATTTACTTCTCTGGGCCTCTGTCTAGCAGGGTGACTTACATGATCCTCGGGGTGAATATAGGTTCATAGGTTGGTACTAGGTATAGGTTCAGATGGACCACATAGAAGGATTTCCTAACTACTTTGGTAATATGATTGTCAAAGGAGAGATTACTATCTACCTGAGTCCCCAGATCTCTTATTACCTCTTCTGTATTAAGGGGGCTGCCGCCTATGTGGTAATTCGTGGGTGTTTTGTTTTTCCCAAACAGGATGACTATGCATTTTTTGGCATTTAGCTTGAGGCCATGACTTTGACACCAGGTGTCTGTCTCAGTAAGGCCTTTTTAGAGGATGTCCTTGTCAGCCGGAGAGTCAGTTATGTCTCCCAGTTTGCAGTCATCGGTGAACCTGGTCAGCCACAGTCCTCCTGTGTTTGCCTGTACTTCTGAGAAATATATGCCGAACAGTAGGGGTCCCAGAACTGAGCCTTGCGGGACACCACTTGTGACTGGTTTAGAGTCAGACCTGGAGCCCGCTATTCTTACCGTGTGAGTTTGTCTGTAAGCCAGTTGGCAACCCATCTTGTGACATAGGGGTTTATGTTCAGGCTGGTGAGTTTATGCACATATACATGCATACAGTCATGCACCGGCATGCAGGAGGTATTTTCACTAATGTGACAGTATAGCTGATTCTAATAGCATTTGTGTCACTGTCATTTTATCGCTAATTTTTCAAATAACAGTTTTTTTACATTTGTCATATGCCACTTGAATATTAAAAGTGTGACTCAAACTACAGTAACTAAACACCCATACATAAAGAAGCTACAGTCTATGCTCTCTTCCCCACCAGCCAGTATATCTGGCACTGAGAAGGTTGTTAACATAATCACTACACCTCAAACACCACCCAGAACTGCACTGCACAGACCCACAAATGCTGAGGTTCTCAACAAAAACAAACCCAAACAAAGGAGACCTCAGAGGCAAAAACACCAGAGAACTGCACAACCCTCCACACCACATACCATGCATACTACACACACCAGTCTCTCACAACCACTAAGGCCTAACCATAAACCCAGCTTATCAGTTATAGGATACTCCATTCTGTGACACACAGAAGTGCCTCTAACCAGGCTGCATAAGGATAAAGTCACAGTCAGTTGTTTGTCAGGTGATGGAATGTGCCATATCACACACGCACTCAAGTCTCTGAACAATAGCTACTTTTCTGACTCTGTCATAGTCCATGTTTGCATGAACAACTTGAGACGTACCTCCCTGGACTATATGAAGAGAGAAATGATTCAGCTTGCGGAATATGGGTCCCAGGCAGGTATGTCCGTAGACTTAAGCAGCATTCGACTGTCAATGAGGCCTCAATACAAACAGAAAATGATTGACTTTAGCAACTGGCTTAGTTTCTGGTGTCATTCCAGGGTGATCCAGCACCCGACAGCCTGGGAATATATGATGAACAGACCACGATGCTTTGCTAGCCTAGGCCTGCATCTGTCTGACTTAGGCTTCATGCCTCTGCTCAAGGCCCTTGCCTCCCCCATACTGCCTTTTTTGGAAAAGTCAATGAGGTCCATACTACCAACAGAAACATTTCAACAAAACCCACATTAAAGGTCATGCTGCTGAACATGAAACTGAGCTCATTGCAAGCATTCTTAACCCTAGAAGGTGTTAACATATGTGCAGTCACAGAAACCTGGTTCAAAGTTGCATATAGCCCCCCCCAGCCTTACTTGGTTACTCATCCTATCATACATTCAGACCCTCAACTCTGGGCAGCAAACCCAAAGGGTGTGGAGTTTCAATGTATATGAAAGACACACACACCTCCAGGCTGGTCAAACACTATGACTCAGAGGAGACACTCCAAGTGCAGTTAACCATTGACAATACCCCTAATCAAAGTATTGCTAGCTACAGACCTCCAAATCTGACTCAAGATGCCCACTCCAGTTATCTGGACCTCTTCCATTCTATCAAGATTCAAACCTTTACGCAGATTCTGGGTGACTTTATTTAACCAAACATATATTGGAAAAACTACTCATACCAGAACACAAACACCCTGAGGACAAAGAGTTCATAACATCCCTGTATTCTTCACGTATAAGGACAATTATTCAGTACACAGCCAAGTTCGGCATGTACCTCACAAAGCACATGCAGCAGCTGGAGACACCACAGAGGTTCCTCATCAAGAGAATCCAGGGCTGCAATCATCTAACCTACAGAGACAGGCTAAAAGCCATTTCCCTCTACTCAGTTTCATACAGATTCCTCAGAGGTGACCTGTGTCTGGCATACAGAGCAATCTTACATCCCGCTTTTATGGTACTGCTGCATATCTGAAGGTCAAGCTCCACTACAGCAACCCATACGTGTGACCTAATCCTGGTCTGTGATGTCAGTAGGACTTGTTGGCGTGACAGATTTGTGTCCCACACACTACCCCATCTGTCGAATAGACTCCCTCTCCACATCAAACAGACTACCTCATTATCCCTTTTTAAGCGCAACCTTGATAACTGTATGTGAACCAGAAAATAAACCCCTTGGAATCTACCTGAGTCCCTGCTGGACAGGGGCTTTCGGTCCTGACTTGTCTAAACACCTGCTAAACTATTGGCTACACTTATAAGGGCCTCAGTATCAACAGCTTGTTAACTTCTTATGATCCTATGAGTGGGAATAGGTACTGAGACATGTCCTTCAACAGGAACATCAACTTGATTACTCTAAGATCTAGAGTCTGTATCAGGGCCCATAGACTAGTTACCTGCTATGAGCATATGATCCATAAGCTTAAGCATCCTTATCTACAAGGCAGTGGAAAAAATCATCCTGGACCCTGTAAATAAGGGGTTTCACTTTACAATCTTGAAATGCTGAAATCTCGAAATTCAGCATTTCATAACTGTAAAGTCTAATTTTTTATACAGGTAAAGTACATAACTGTGAATTCTAATATTTCGAATAGTGTTTTTGTGTTTGTGTGTCTCGAAGTGTGTTTTCTGTATGGGTTTGCTTGCCCTGTGTGGATGTACACAGAATTGCATGTACGTGGATGTTTTGTAAGGGTTTTGGGTAGGAGTACGATTGTATGCGAGTTTGTTTGTGAGTTGTATGTGTGGGTTAGGGTGGGCGCGTGAAAGTATGACTGTGTAAATGTTGGATGTGTTGGTGTTAGTACGTGTGTGTGTGTGTGTGTGTGTGTGTGTGTGTGTGTGTGTGTGTGTGTGTGTGTGTGTGTGTGTGTCTGTATGTGTGAGGGAGTGTTGGATGTCTGGGTTTGAGTGCACTTCTTTTTTTCATTTTAATGTGCTATCTTGGAGTTAGTATATATAAGTAGGGGTGTTGGGGCCGCAGCCCCCCACATGGGTGGTGTAGGTGGGCTTGCACCCCTGCTTACATGTACTGTAGGGTTGTGCGGTTTGTGTGGTGTGGATAGAATGGTATGTGTTTTTTGTGATGTATGGTGTTTGTATGTTCATGATTGTGTGTTTCGGGGTTGTGTGTTTTGTGATTGTGATGGTTTGGCTTTATAGTTGCGAATTGCTGAGTTTCGATATTTCAGCATTTCTAGATTATGAAGTGGAACCAAATAAGGACATAGGTGATCTTGAAACTATTGATCTGACACAGTTTGGTTTTGTCAAAGACAGGTCATCGATATTAAACCTGGTAGACTCTTGAAAAACATCACCAGATCCATAACAGAAACAAATCTGTGTATACAACCAACCTTCACTTAGCACAGTCCCACATTTGGCCATCAATAATAAACTCTTCCAGTTGAATATCAACCCTGATGTCAGGTAGGTTGCTAACTGGCTGACAGACAGATCACACTCAGTCAAAGTTGGGTAATTTACCTCAACCACCAGGCCTGTCGATATTATGGTGGTTACGCAGGGTTCAGTGCTGGCCCCCCTATTGCTTTGAATACTAAAAGTTCAGACCCAAACAGAGAGGCTGTGGCTGACTAAGTTTGTTGATGCCTGAAAATTAGCTAACTTCATTGACTCCACAAACAATGTCAGTATACTTCCAGAGAGACTTACACAAACCAGTGAGTGATGCCAAAGTCAATAATCAAACTCGGTGTCAAAAAATGCATTATCATCCCCTTTGGTAAAACTGATATCCATGCAGACTATCATATACATAATACCATAAGTAACAACTCAGTAGTGACAGACTTGGGAACACAACTTGACAGTAGCCTAAACTTTGACCACTATGCACGGTATCTACTGTGTTAAGGAAGTCATTCTATGTCTCACACCTCATTAGCAAAAGCATTGTCTCAAGAGTGAAAGATGTCATACCTCCCCTTGTACTCATCCCTCACCAGGCCAATAGCCAAGTGCAATGCTCCCTCTTCTATGTACCTTGCCAGGCACTTGTAGTGACTAGAGAGACCTCAGAGATTTCTAACCAAGAAAATTACAGGGTCTCCAGCACAGGTCATACATTAACAGACTGAGGTCACCGTCACTATACTCATTAGCATACACACTACTTAGAGGAGACTTGTGCATGGCCTACAGAGCAATCTCAGATACAAACCTAATGGAAATGCTGCACATCCACAACTCAAATGGAATAAGGCTCACTTGCTCCCGGCACCTTAACCTGGCCTGTGGCACCAATATGACCTGCTGTGGAGACAGATATGTCTCTTAGAGGTTGCCACTCCTCTACAATAGGCTATTTAATCATATCATACAGTTCATCTCTCTCACAATATTTATGTGTAGGCAGGATGAATGAATGGGAAAACTTAAATGACTTGACAGGGATTTCACCTCTGACCCTCCGAGACATGGGCAGTCAATGCTAACTAAGAACTTGAGCTTATGCTATATCCTTTACATTGTGTTTGTCTAGTATTACAATGGGTACACATGTCTAGGCTTAAAAAGGTCTTTGGGTCAGCAGCCTAGTAACCACCTATTAACCTATCAAGTAACAAGAGTATTCTTGCCTTGAGTCATCAAAATTTTTAGCGATGATAATCTTACTTGTGTGTTGGCACACTCTCAGACTGCACTATGTTTTCCAGGGTAACTGTTGCCATATCCCTAACAATTCGTTGGGCAGAGGTAAATCAGAGGAAGCAATCACAGCAGCAGGTTGGCAAGACTAATTACATGTAGACATCAATGTGCAATTACATAGTTCGAGTTCTTCCTGGATATACCAACAGAAGGCAAACCAGGTACTCCCAACTCAAAATCGGACAACATATGTATAATTCAGGCTGCCTGGCTCCAGCTTCAGGGGCCACAGAATGGTATGTAGTACAGTGCCTACTACATCACCAAACACTGTGTCTACAACAGGAAGCCATCTCACACAATTTCATCACAGACTCATGCTTAAGAAGGACCAGTTTTCTGTCATGAGAAGGGTACCCTGCTTACCCAGCTTCAGGTACTGAGTGTAGTGAAGAAAACAGTGGAGTGATGAAGCTTCAACCCCAGACCTATACCCCATGGTCGGTTAAATTCCATGCTTATTTTGCATAGAGGCTGCTTATCATCTGCAATGGGCAAGGACATTATGGCAGAACATCATGAACTCAGAAAGATGGAAGCACAACACTTATGAAAGATAGATGAATAACCTCTTGTACCACGCCAAACATTACTGTCTGAATTGCAGAACCTGGGTGTTACCTGTAAGACACACATTGCACCTTACAACAATACTTTGTGTTGACTGGAGCTTCATGCATGTTTGATCACCTGTTACCTTTCCGGTGTTCTTACATCGGAATGGAAATTCCTGTCTTATATAACACACCTTCTGGAACCTGCTGACATTACCTGCGATGTATTGTGGTACCAAAGGTGTAACATGTCAAATTTGTTGTAACCACAATTTATGATACTTACACTCAGACCACACAGTGTTCTCAGCTGTACACCTTTCCAAAATCCTTACTGTTGACTATTGTTCATGTTGATAATTATAGACAGGGTTTAAATGGCATTTCTGAAAAGTACAGTTCTTGCTCTCTATGCCATTCTTCAGCAGACAAAGTGCTGTCCATCAGTGGGGTAAATGCCCCATTCCACCCCGTGTCAGTCTCTTACAAGTATGCAAAACACAGACCACCATGCACACACACAACAAAAAATGAAGTCTTTTATAGACACAAAAAAAGAACATGATATGTCACAACAGATTTCTGCCCCAAAGAATCCTAAAGTTGTGGAATAAACTTCCTATGCAGGTCAAGCAGTTCCACACATGGTCTGTATTAAGTAATATTCAGAATGAATAGCCTGGAAATACTAAATCCTCTTTGGGTTATTTAGCACAGTGCTTCTTGACCATGGTCGAGTTTAACTCTATCCTTGCTTGGTCTTATGTGGCTGTACGTCTCAATGGTCCTTTGAACTCCATGCCTAGTATACACCTATGAACTTAATCTAATATATAATGACCAAGTACCTTGCAAATGTGCATGCTGCATATAGGATACATACGCCGACAAAAACACAAGTTTATTGATGAATGTATTTCTATGATCCATCTCATTAGAATGTCATTATATGCAAATAACTATATACTACTGACCACAGTAATTTGCATATTACCATTAGTGTGGTACAGGCATCTTTGAACTGCACATGCCCTCCATGTCAACAATTACTGTATAGTTTAGATTTACACACTGTGCTACTATGCATTTTATGTCCCGTAAGAGTACCACCTACGTATACACCCACAGCAAAGTACCTGTAAACAAACATTTAATGGTTTACTTTAATCGGTAACAATAATCACAACTATATGTATACTGCGTCTCCAAGCTACCCTGAATTCAACTTAACTTATGTTTCACAACATTTAGTTTATTAGCCTTATGTTTTTATTAAGCTGTTTGTTTGTTTACTTTTTCATATCAGCCTGATAACCAGGTAATGTAATGGCTGACAGACCTTCTTGACTCAAAACCAGAGCTGCATGGTGCAAGACACATACAGAAAATTGTAAATAGAGTACCGAATTATACCACGTTCTGAAAGCATGTCAAAGTCTTTGGCAAAATGCTGAAGTGGAATTCAAGCAAGATGCCAATCAATGAAATCTAAGAAAATGAGGTCAAATTGTAACTACCACTTTGCCAGCAAGAATGGCATTATTATTGTTGCCCGAATTTTTGTATGTATGTACATATGTAAAATGTATACATATCAATAAGCTGTTTAACAGAGTGCATATGTTAAGTTTAGAAGGATCTTTGCATTTTTTTAATATTTGTATACTTTTATGTGCAGTGGTGTTCTTTCGACACACAAGTATGTATTATGCACATCTTGCATAGTTGTGATTCATCGCCAAATTGTCTCCTTGCAACAAAGTATCATACTAGCTTTTAATTGCAATTTACAGAGTTCCAGTATCCACCTATACCACTATATAAAACAATAACTATTTGTGCCTAGATAGGACAGTTATGAAACAGTCAGTTAAATACAAGTATGACTTCACTTTGGAACTTTTTGTCTGCTTGCTTGTTTACTTTGTAAAATAAACGAAAAAGCGATTTGAAATGGAATGTGTGTGTCTCTTTACTAACATATGTCTGTAGAAAGTCTACTGGCGAGTTAGAAACAAAAACAATGCCTGTACTGTACAGGAATATACATGCAATAAAAGACAATTTTTTTTTTTGTATTAGATGACATTTCAATTGTAATTGAAGACATACCTCTCAAACTTATAGTCCAGAGAGAAAGGCCTTGGCATAAACATTTCATTGGCTCCAGTAGTTACCAATGTGCAAGCTAGAGCAGAGGACAGTAACTTTACTCAAAAGAGTGATATTACAACAATAAGGTACAAGCAGAACAGAAAGTCCATCAGACTCGAACATGACTACTTACTCCCCAGGAAATACCCTCTACGACTTACACCCAGTGTTATTAAAGATCAGTTCTTCACTGCAGTCTTCCAAGATAAACGCACTACAGCAATGAGCTGCAATAACAGCCCGTGGTGACTCCTATATGGTATGGAAAATGATCCCGCAGACACACTACAATGTCTGTTCAGCAGCAGCCTCCAGGCAGGCTTCATCCCTAGGAAATGCAGGACAGCAAAGGTCATCTCTCCACATAAAGCTGTACCATGAACAGACCCAGTTAGCTACAGACCCACAAGTTGGACTACTCCTAAAAAATGTCCATGTAAAAGTAATAATGGATCTAATTAATACACAGGAAATGTTCAAATAATGCACCTATCCCAGTTTGGTTTTGTAAAGGGTAGGTTGCAGCTGCTAAATCCAGTGCACTATGTTCACAAGGCCACTTGAGACATGGATGATGGACAAAAAGTGTGTACTGCCTACCTCTAGCTGGTAAAGGCAACCACTATACTACCTCACTAAGGTAATATAGGCAATTTCAAAAATTTACACACAAATTCCTATGTAACATAATCATGGACCTTATAAGCAAGGACATTGGCAACTTCCAAAAGCTTGACCCCACACAGTTTGGTTTTGTCAAAGGGAGATCATGTCTGTTAAACTTGGTCAACTTCTTTGAAACAGTCACCAAACACATGGACGAGGGGAAGTCGGTGAACAGCGCCTACCTTGACCTCACCAAAGCCTTTGACACTATTCCCCACTCGGGCATTAATAGATAAACTCTCCCAGCTAGGCATCAACCTGTATGTTACCAGATGGGTAGCTAACGGACTCACTGATAGAACCACTCAGTCAAAGTAGGGGAAGCCACCTCTAGGAGTAGACCGGTAACGAGCGGTGTACCCCAAGGATTAGTCTTAGGGCCTCTACTGATTGGGATATACTTTTATGAGGTATAAGCCAAAACCAGTGGTCTGTGGCTGACCAGGTTTGCAGATGACTGCAAACTGGGTGCTGTCTTAAATTCCCCTAGTGATGTGAACATCCTCCAAGAGGGCCTTACCCAAACTAATGACTGGTGCCAGAAGCATGGCCTCAAACTGAATGCCAAGAAATGCATCATTATCATCTTTGCAGATAATGTCATCCTCACTAATTATCATATTAATAACAATGTATTAAGCATGCGATCAGTTGTGAAGGACTTAGGCACACAGGTTGATAGCAACATGACTTTTGACCATGACGTTGCCTCTGTTGTATGGAAGGCTTTCTACATGGCCCACCTCATAAATAAGGGTATTTCATCCAGGAACAAGGAGGTCAAAACATCCCTGTACTCCTCCCTTATCAGACCCATTATCGAGTACAATGCCCCCTTTGGCATGTACCTTGCCAAGCATATGCAGCAGTTGGAGAGACAACAGAGGTTCCTGACCAGGAAAATCCAGGGTCTCATTATTCTTTTGGGAAAACCTGGCTAGGCTTAGAAAGGCCCCCTGGCTTATTAGCCTAGTAACAATCTATTTGTTGATCAGGTAAACCTACAAGCATGTCTCTCTTTTCATGGGTAGCCTGGGTGCTCTGTCTGATAAGAGGTTTGCTCAAAGTCATTCAGTTTGAGAAAATCAAATCCAGGACTAGAGAATGAAATTCATTAGTAACATGTAGCCTTAACCCTCTGAGCTAAACTACATACTTACATCCCTGGTTTTCCTTCAGACTGTAATGCTTGCAAAAAATGATGTTGATTTATGACATTCATTCTGTGCAGTTGTCATGTTCAATGAATTCCTATTTCCTTGAAACCATCGTCTCAGTAGTTAGAGTGAAATCTACTAACAGTGAGCCTTACCCCCACTATTGGGTGACATTGAAGGAAGTGTATGGTATGGGGGATGCAAGGGATGGGGGGCTTGTCCCCCTGAAAAACATTATTTTTATTTTGATTTTTGTTTCAGTAGATTAGGTATTGATTTTTTTTCCCAGTGGTTTAGCTTCTAACAAAGTTTCTTTCATGGAACTGACAGAAATTCAGTTTGTTAGCTTTACTGGCCATTAATCATAGGTTCATAGGTTTATAGGTAGGTACTAGGCTATCAGCCTAAGGGCCTAAGTAAGCCTAGCCAACAAGGTTCCCTGGCTTTCACCTCCCAAGAAAGTTATTTTCCTGTGACCAGCTCTGGGTTTGACATAGCTTTGTATTTTAGAGAGAGATCACCTCGGAGTAGGGGATATGCTATGGAAGAACCAAGAATCTGCGTGTTGCACATACGGCAGCTGCACGGCTCGTAAGTCAACACATCCAAAGCAAAGAAAAGCCAGCAGTAAAGGTGGAAACCCACAGTTTAATACATAAAATAGAAAACAAGGTAGAGGGTAATAAGCCCAACTACCTGCCCCAAACCGGTTTCGGCTGTAATAGCCTTATTCAGTGAGTAAACATGAACAAACAAAAATCCACACGTATATATAGTACTACATACAACAATTCATTGGTGCATTTATAATTGGTCATTAAGCCCACGTGGGAACAAAGCCCCTAACTTGATAATCCATTTGCGTTCCTTAAAATTAAGTATATCATGCCATCCTGATTTGTCCCTACATTTACCTACAATGCAATCTATAACAGTAAAATAAAAAGATGCAGAGTTGTGTTTGCACACATTTGTACAAAGCATTATTAGGGTGTTTATTCCTAATATCACTAAGATGCTCCCCAATCCTGAGACGAAAAGGTCTAGAAGTTTGTCCCACATAGAATGAGGAGCATGAACAGGTGACCAAATAGACAACCCACTCTGTGCTGCAGTTAGCCCAAAAATTAATGTTGAAAACTACTGATGTGTTGCAACTACTGAATTCCCTTGTTTTCTGAACCCTAGTGCAATGAGTACAATGACCACATGGCATGCAGCCTATCAATGGGCCACCTGTGAGTGTACGTTGAGTGGGAACCATATAACTAGGTCCCACCCTCTTATAATGGCTAAAGAGGGAACCCAATGTACGTCCTCTCCTGAATGAAAAAGAGCATCTGTCACCCAAAAAAGGGTGTAATCTCTCCTCGGCCATGAGAATGTTCCAATGTCATTAGTTATATTCATAAACCTCTGTGTGTTACGTCCATATGTGGTCGCCAGATGAACCAAACAATTGGAAAAACCTCTTGGTTTGTCCTTGTATTGTAACAATTTATTTCTGTCTTGAGTGGAAGCCCAGTGACAAGCAGTGCTAATTGTACCAGAGGGGTAACCTCTCTCACAAAAACGATGCATCAAATCATCCCTAGTATCTTCAAATGTTTGCTAGCTTAAACAAATCCTTTTAATTCTGAGGAATTGTGATTTGGGGATATTCCGGATGATATGTCGGGGGTGGAAGCTAGTGGCATGCAAAAGTGAGGGCTAGGGTCATACCTGCATGGGTTACATGATCAGAGAGCTCTTCCATGTCTCTTTTCATATAATCCAGGGAGGTACATCTCAGGTCGTTCACACCAACATGGATAATGACAGAGTCATAGTTGTACTTGTTGTGTAGTGATCTGAGTGCATGGGTTATCCGACAGGCAGCTGACAGTAACCTTTTCCTTGTTTAGCCTATTGATTGGGACATCAGTGTGCCTGACTGTACAGTCACCCATGACTAGTGTGTTGTGTATGTTGTTTTGCCTTATGGTCTGTGGCACACTGAGATTGTGGGCTATGTGTCTTTTGGGTTGTGTTGGGGAGTGGAGGTTGCTGGCGTTTTTGCTTTGGAGGTCTCTGTTGCTTGGGAAGATTATTATTGAGAGCCTCAGTGAATGGTTTTGTATTTCTATGTGTGGATTTTGGTGGTGTAAGTTTAGTGGGACTATGTGATAAGTGTAGTGTGGTGCAAGTTTTTACCTTCTCCTCTTGACTGTCAAGTTCAGTCTTGGTTGAAGAGAACTTTGTCTTCAGTTTGGCTAGATAAGTGCATCTCTCAGAGGTTGTAGTATTGGGTGGTAGGAAGAGAGGGTTGTCTGTGTACATGAGGCAATTGGTACATTGCCCCAAGATGCCCAGATTCATCAGGTAGACAGGAGAAAACACAGGGAGCTGACCCTTGGACTTGCCTGAATAAAAAGCTATTTTCCTCTAGACAAGTGAGGAAAGTAACTACAAGAGCTGTTTTCCTTTAGGCAATGAGGAAAGTAAGTACAAAAACTGTTTTCCTCTAGGTAATGAGGAAGGTTGAGTGCTGTAATAATTTGTAGCTTATTTAGTGCTTACAACAAATTCTGAGTAAGTGCTGAGCTCGGAGAAGCAGATTCAGGTGTTAAGACTATGAAACTGGCTAGTTCTAACTGAAAATTGAAGAGCAGACTTTATGGCTCTGGGAATAGTTTAACTCTAGCTAAGTGGCAATGCACAAACTCACTCAAACCTGCGCAAACACAGGTTTTTAACTAAGAAAGTTGAATGGGATAGAAATCAGCCCAAAACAGCCAATACGATCCAATTTCAGAGCTGGAAACCACTCCTCTTGTGACAGATAGGCTGCTCAATGCTTATCACTCTCACTGATAAGCAGAAAGACTTCCCACTACCACAACAAGGTCTGGACAACTCAGAAACACAAACTAATGTCCTGAAACCAGCAAATCAGGGATCCAGACTATTCTAGTATAGGAAAAGGAGGGAAATAAGCAAAACAGATAGCATTTTTTTGTTGTTTTTTTTGTGAAATTAAGCAGAAAAATGCAATTTAAAAGTAAATATGCACAGAAAAGGCTGTCACACTTGAGCGCGAAGCCTACAGCAATAAATGCAGTTTAAATTATTAACTTTAAGCTGAAATCAAAGTGTACACACAGTAAAACAATTTAACAGTAAAATGCAGCAGAAATAACAACAGAACCACCCCCTGTATTATGTCTTTTAAACTAATGAACAGTTTATATTAGAAATCATTTCAGAGTTAAAATTGCTTCCAAAGAAATGGTATATGACAGTGCCAAAGGCATTCTGAAAATGTAAAGTACCTATTAAACACAGTCTTAAATATCTAATAGTCTGGAGTATCTCTTGTACAAGACACAAATTTCCATGAACTTCCCTTCCTATGCATCCGCAATCTTGATCTTCATCCAGCAACCTTGGCAAATGTGAGTGTAAATATCTGAGCTTTATAAGACACATACATTTCACATTCACATGCCATATGCTTATTTCACCGAATAGTCCTGAGCTTCCACCAAAAAAAGGTTCCATGCCATAGCACTTCTGCCATAATCTGATTTCCATTTTCAAAAGCATTTTCTTACACTCCTACGTACAAGCAGCACATTAGCTCATACAGAATCAGGTCATACCAGTTCATCCTACAGCCATCCATGACAAACTCATCAACAGCAACCACTTCCCTTTCCGTCTCTCCAGCTACCCTCCATCGTGTCCTGTCTCAGTTCATCAGACGTCGCTGGTAGTTGTGCTGCACTATATTCATACATGCCAAAGGTAAAAGTCCTGTTTCCTTTCTATTTCTCAGTCAGGTATTATGTGGTGCTTTAAATTATTATCAGCTGTAAGAGAATATCCTCCATAACAGTATTCAGTATCTCAACAAAAAATTTATTTTCTATGTACCAGGCATAAAACTCACTAAAAACAGAATGTACACTTGGCATGTACTATATTTCATATTAAGATATCTCAGAGACATGCAGTAATAATACTTATGTTGCCCCAGATACATTTTCCCCATCAGGTTCCTAAAGCACTTGTGGGCAGGTGTTCAACATAGGAGATTATGATCAGGTCACCGATCATAACTCATTATGTGTTCCAGACATGGATCCCAAGAAATTCACCTCAAGAACAAAGCTAGAAAGGTGAATCTTGGCATCTATGTCCGGAACACATTGCAGACCCTACCTTAATAGTGAGTAGGGGTGTTTAGCAATCCTTTTAGCATTGTTAAAGTTGGGTAGTAGAGCTTAACCAGAATATTGTTTAACTGCTTTTTGAGAGTAATCATGGTGCTCCATGCACTACAAAGCCATTTAAGTCATTTGAATCTATTTAAGCTTGTCTTCCTCAAGTCTATACACCAGCTGTGATTTCATTTTTTCCTTCAGATTCAAAACAGTCTTTATATAGGTTCATAGGTAGGTACTAGGCTATCGGCCCTAGGGCCCATACAAGCCTAGCCAAAAAATGTACCCTGGCTTTTGCCACCCAAGAAAATTATTTTCCTGTGCCCCTGTCGAGCAGAGGTGCAGAAGTGATCCCCGGGGTGAATTTCCCATTTCCTATCCAATCATCAAGATTTTTCTTGAAGAGTGCTAATGAGGAGCTCTGTTTGACATAGATAGGTAGTCTGTTCCAGAGTATGGGAAGTCTCTGGGACAGGAATCTATCCCTCCAGCATTTTCTGTTTTTTGTGGTGACAAAGTTAAGGTCCCTAGAACGTGTAGCTCGGAGGGATTGGGATTTCTTTAAGTGGAGCATGTCCAACAGCTCTGGGTTTGACATAGCTTTGTATGTTAGGCAGAGATCACCCCTGAGTAGGCGATATGCAATGGAGTAAAGCTGTAGTTTTTTGAGACGGTCTGCATAGGGCATCTGTTTGAGGCCAGTAATCCTCTTTGTGAGGTATTTCTGTGATCTTTCCAGTTGTTGTAGATGTCTTGTGAGGTACATATCAAAAGGGGCGCTGTACTCTATAATGGGTCTAATGAGTGATGAGTAGAGAGAAACAATGACCTCTTTTTTTCTGGATGAGAATCCTTCTGTGATGAGATGAGCCATGTAGAAGGATTTCTTGACCACTGTGGCGATGTGATTATCAAAGGAGAGACTACTGTCCACCTGTGTCCCAAGGTCTCTTATCACATTTTCAGCATTAAGTAGACTACCAGCTATGTGGTAGTTCATGGGTACAGAATTTTTACCAAAGGGGATGACAATACACTTTTTGGCATCGAGCTTCAGGCCATGGCTTTGACACCAGGTATCTGTCTCGGTGAAGCCCTTTTGTAGTTTGTCCACATCGTTAGGAGTTTTGATTATGGCTCCTAGTTTGCAGTCATCTGCAAACTTTGTTAGCCAAAGACCTTCTGTGTTGGCCTGCACTTCAGAGAAGTAGATACCAAACAGGAGAGGACCCAGGACTGAACCCTGTGGTACTCCACTTGTCACTGGTCTGATGTCGGATTTGGAATCCACTACTTTCACAGTGTGGGTTCTGTCCGTGAGCCAGATGGCATCTTGTGACTTAGGAATTTATACCTAGTTTAGTGAGCTTATCTATAATTCCAGAGTGGGGGATGGTGTCAAAAGCCTTGGCGAGATCTAGATAAGCTGTGTGAACCATTTTACCCTCATCTATGGCTTTGGTGACTGCTTCAAAGAAGTCAATCAGGTTTAGGAGACATGATCTGCCTTTTACAAATCCAAACCGAGTAGGGTCCAGAGTTTGGAGATTACCAATGTCTTTGTTTATGAGTTCCACAATGATATCTTCCATGGCCTTGCAGACCAGGCTCATCAGGCTAATGGGGCAGTAGTTCCCGGGGTCCGTCGTGGCTCCCCCTTTGTGGAGTGGGATAACTGTCATTCAGTGGGTACAAAGCCTGCGGTGAGGCTATGATTGAACATGGTACTTAGGTAGGGTGCCAGTTCATTCTGTAGTTTGTGTAGAACACTGTTTTTAGAACAAATACTTCCTCTAGCAGGTTACTGCATTATTTCCAAACTGGAAAAAAAAAAAAAAAAAGGGCACTTCTGTCTAAATTTCAACCCAACGTAGTAATGTGTGGATGGTATGACCAGCACAGCTTTATTACAATATCAAATCCATTCAGCAATTACACCCAAACTACTTCTGCACTCTGTCTACTCAAAACTGTAGCAGAGTAGAACACAGAAAGATGAGGCAGAGACAGAAAATGGCAAAATGACTGCTGCATACACAGCTGCACTCTCAGCGATATATACTTGGAAAATATAAAATAAGATAGCTGCTCAGTTAATTCCTAAAAAGAATCCGAGCACAAAATTGAAAGCTAATAAATAATGTAAATTTTAACTGAAAATTCTGCTGCTGTTTCAGGTTTAACTTAATGAAAAAGCACAGTTTCATCACTCCCAAGAGTTTACACTCAGTTCTGTTAAGAGATCAACAAGTAGAAAACATAAATGCATTGGAAAGCTTTTTATGGTAATGCATTATACTGTTTCTTCGGCCACCTCATTTGAATTATGTAAATATTACACTGTTGCCTCTTCTATCACTAAACTTCTACTCTGCAAAAATCCAACAAATGACCGGAAAAAATACATATTATACAAGGCTTAGTGAATAAATCAGATCAAATCCATTCATAATCTGAGGTTGTATAACTCTTCAGAGAATAGGAGTGAATAAGAATTAACTTAAATGTCTTGGCATAAACGAGTTAACAGCAGAAAGCCCACCAGCCAGTGTGAAAAAAAAATGGTGATGCAAGCGTGTGCATGGTGTGTGTGTGTGGGGGGGGGGGGGGGGGCAGAGAACCAAAATCTACAGGAGCTATTACATCAGAAGTCTAACCAGTTCTCAGATCTGTTCCACATGCTGAATTTTTCAGATCACTTCTACAGCTTAAAACTAGGGCCGCGGTGGTGCAGCGGTTAGCACTGTCGCCTCACAGCAAGAAGTCCTCCCACTGGAATCTCGGCTGGAGCACCTTCTGTGCAGAGTCTGCATGTCCATCCCGTGGTTGAGTGACATTAAAGACATGCAGGAAGGTGCTAGCATGAATGGGTGCGTCTTCCCCGAAAGTTGGGCATCGGGCCGGCAACTCGGCACCACAAACATCTACTGCCAATCATTAGCAGACCGGAGTTCCACTGTGGCAACCCCTAACCGGGAAAAGCCAAAATACATTACTTACTTCTACAGCTTAAACTGATAATCCCACACTGCAGAAGCAGTTTTCTAAAAGCTCCCTGTAAAAGCTGGAATTGAGGTTGGAACACTTGCAGTGTTTTGGCAAGCTGGATGCCCTGCAAGGAGTACAAAGAAATGTTAATTGATATAGTTTAATAACAGAACTGTACTCAGTCCATTCTTTCCATGTCTGCAGAAATTGATGCTCAGTAGCACCTTCAAAGAGCTCTCTCCAGAAACCTGCAACAACCACTGACAAAACATTAGAAACTAACTTAACATTCAAAAAACTCCCAAAGAGGCATTTAAAACAACAAAATTAATACAAAATGTTTCATCCGGCTATATTCGGAGAGAGTAATTCTAGCTTGCAGCCACTCAACAACTGATTACAAACAGGACTAAAGATTTCCCAAAGGATAAAACTTTTCTCAAAGGGAGTTGCAATTGTATAGCTATGTAAATACGGCTACATTGGCAATAGTGTAAAAACACTAATGCTTATCAGCAAACTTTCAAACCCACAGTACACCTAACATGCACTGTAAACCGAACAACACTTATCTTTTTGTAGAGGTTTAAGCACCACCCCGCCACTTAAATAGACCAACGCCAATAACATCCAACAGTGCAGAGGAACTACAAACCCCGTCAACATTTTTACATTTAGTTTGTTCTTCCACCTGAGAATTTGCTTAGCCAACTGTTACCAAATTCACAGGTCGAAGGATAAAACAGTAAAGAACTGATGCAGTAAATAACATGTCCTCTCACCCACAAAATGCAATACAAATTAAAAAGGCATCAACATAACAGTTCATATTAAGACTCGTAATGCTATATTGAACTTTCTTACACTGTACATTTTTATATGTATATATATATATATATATATATATATATATATATATATATATATATATATATATATATATATTTACACACACACACACACGCACACTCACACACACACATATATATATATATATATATATATATATATATATATATATCACACACACACACACACACACACACATATGCACACACACACACACACACACACCTTCTTTCGGCTGTTCCCGTTAGGGGTTGCCACAGCGGATCACCTGTTTCCATTTCTTCCTGTCCTCTGCATCTTGCTCTGTCACACCAACCACCTGCATGTCCACTCTCACCACATCCATAAACCTTATCTTAGGCCTTCCTCTTTTCCCGTTACCTGGTAGCTTCATCCTTAGCATCTTTTTCCCAATATACTAAGCATCCCTCCTCAGCACAGGTCCAAACCAATGTAATCTTGCCTCTCTGGCTTTGTCTCCAAATCTTCCAACCTGGGCTGACCCTCTAATATACTTATTCCTAATCCTGTCCATCCTCGTCACACCCAGTGCAAATCTTAACATCTTCAACTCTGCCACATCCAGCTCTAACTCCTGCCATTTTGTCAGTGCCACAGTCTCCAACCCATATAACATAGCTGGTCTCACTACCCTCTTGTAGACCTTCCCTTTCACTCTTACAGGTACTCGTCTGTCACAAATCATTCCTGACAGTCTTCTCCACCCACTCCATCCTGCCTGTACTCTCTTCTTCACCTCTCTTCCACACTCACCGTTACTCTGAACTATTGACCCCAAGTATTTAAACTCATCCACCTTCGCCAGCTCTACTCCTTGCATCCTCACCATTCCTCTATCCTCTCTCTCATTCACACACATATATTCTGTCTTAG
>NC_056741.1:1395580412-1395687912 GCF_019279795.1 Protopterus annectens | reverse complement strand
CATGTTCAGTACGTGCTTTATGTACTTTGTGGGGCTGGGGTTGTGCTTATTTACACTTGGGGGATTTATCCCCTGTTATATGGGCATTTGCACACATTTCCTGCTTCTGCAGACTGCAGAAGTGCCATACGGCACTTTAGCAATACAGGGGGTGTGTTACAGAGGCTGTGACACACAAACACCCTATATTGCTTTCCTAGTGCCGTTTTTCTTTCAGTATCCGCAGACACTGAAATGCTCTATTTTGCATTTCAGTGTCCGCAGACACTGAAATACTGGCATAATACTAAAGCTAAGCTCTAATATTATGCCAGGACGGCTGTGAAACTGTTGTACGGCACTTTCTGAATGTAGATGGCATATTTAGTGTCCGTGCACTGCACGGACATGCCCCGTATGCTTGCACATGGATTGTGTCCATGTAGAGTTCAGCAGCATGCCTTCATGAATATGCAAGGCACACTGCTGCTTTATGTGGACACAAACCTCTCTGTGCAAGAATAAGCTTATTCTTGCACAGTGATTTGTGAATCCGGGGGATGTTCATTGCCTGCCTACCACTTAAGTGCTTATAAACTGGTGCAGTATTTGCCAAAGACCCCCCCCCCCGAACTTACATGAGGTAGTAATCCCTGGTTTGGTGCTAACACATTAAAAAAAGAAAAGGATAGGCAGGGAGAAAAAGCAATGTAGTTGGGGAGGAGAAGAGGAAGATTAAGTTTTCATAGTGTAGAGAAGGGTTTTTGCTCAGGTAGCTTTGGGTGGCATAAGATATGCGGTCTGCTGAACAACAGGACAGCTTCAGGAGAGAATAATGTAAGCTATCACTGGCAGTGGGTTGGTAAGTCAGATGAGAAAGGATAAAGAGAAGGAGACAACAGGTCATGAATCAAGATGTGGTGGGAAAGGTGGGACAGTGGTGATAAGTGATGAAGGGAGTGACCCAGAAGGGGCCATGCAGGATGCAACAGTAGAGGAACCATAGTAGGAAACAAGGCAAGAAGACGTACTCAGTCACTGATACGACTTGGACAAAGTAGTTATTCAGGAGGAGAAGGAGCAGTACAGGGAGTCTGGAGGCACATGAGATTGCCAAAAGATAGGCAACAGGTACACATATCCTAGGAGGAGCACACAGATATATCAGGCAGTCAGCAGAAGGACAATTTTAGCTAAAGGAGAAGTGGGCAGGAAATAGATTTCACTATGACAGAGCAGAAAAGGGATCAGATGAAGAAGGACATAGGAGAGGACAGAAGAAGAGCAGCAGAGCAAAAGGGACTGAGAACAATATAAGAACAATATGAGGACTGAGAGTCAGGAGTGGACACCAGTAGAGAAACTGTGCAGGAAGAGTAGAAAAAGGACAGGAAAGACAGAGGTGCAGCATAGGCAGGGAGGCAACACTCAAGGAATGTGAGGAGAGCTGTGGTGGCACATTTAGTGTACAAGATTGCAAGCAGAAGGAAAGTGACAGGGGTCACAAAGTGAAAAAGTGGACAGGCAGCATAGTAACAGAGAGGAGAATTTTGGTGGCTGGGGATTCAATCACCAACTGTTTTAAGAATCTTGGGTAAGAAAGGCAGGAGAAAACAAATCATACTGAAATGGGTATCAGAGTTTTAAATTAGTAACAAATTGGAGATGAGAAGGGAATCACCAAGGGGGAGGAAGGGATGGATGCATGTTATGTTTCTTACAGGCACCAGTGACCTATCAGTGGAGATCACCGAGATGGTGCCAAACTGAGATGGTGCCAATCAGTGGAGATCACTGAGATGGTGCCAATCAGTGGAGATCACTGAGATGGTGCCAATCAGTGGAGATCACTGAGATGGTGCCAATCAGTGGAGATCACCGAGATGGTACCAAGCAGGACAGGGAGCTGCAGTTACCAAGATGAGTGGTTGAAGTATACTTCTCTGACTTGTTACTTATTAGAGCAGCAAGCACACTGCAAGAGGATCAGGCAGCCAAACGAACATACCATTGGTTTCCAGCAGCCCCCTAATTTAAATGACAGGCTATTTTTTCATTAACTATGGTCAGACATTCATATTTCTCTGCAAAGTGTTGCTGTTTTCAGATCTATTCACCTTTACTTCTGTGATTAATTACACTGTTGCTTGCAAAAGAGATAAGGAAGACCGATTAGCTTGGGTGTAGCTTGCTACAGGACCGCAAGCTGATTCCTCCCTGATGATGGGAGAATTTACGTTTTATTTTATTACTGTTTGAGCACATCTTTACACTATCATCCATTTTAATGGACACAGTGACATAGCCTTTTATATATCCCTGAGTTATGGCCTCAGTTCCGTAATCACAACACAGAATGATCATTATACTCTTTTGGTGGTCTCTGTGAAGCCATCTTAGACCCACAGCCTCAGATTACTTAACAAAATTTTTTTTCAGTTATAACAGGCATGTTCAATGTTTATTCTCTGATAATTATTATGAGCCTTTGGTGGTTATAATTGTTACACTTCTTTTTTCATTAAAATCCTTCTCAAATTTCTGTATTCCAGTCGGACTTTCCCAGTAAACAAATGCTATTCTTGCCTAGTTGGGCTAATTGCATCATAGGAAGTCATTTGTAGGCCTCTTCACTTTGTCTGATCCCTTTCACCCTTTCTCCTATTCTCTCATCATGATGCCTACACTCACTCACTCAGAGAAAAACACACACAGATACACACACACAAAATTATATACATGCTTACATCTTTGCACTCTTGGCAAGGTCATGCCTAGTAAACTGGTCTAACAAGAACGGACAGGCAACAGGCAATTCCAACAGCTGACCACTGTCCACATCCTAATCAAATGTAACCTGAGAGATGTAAGTCACCGTCTGAGCTTACAGCTTGTAGGGCTAAAACTGAAGGTAAAGTCTGATTTCAGTTGAGTGGTGGCAGGAGCAGGACTGATGATAAATGTACTACACCAATGGAAAAAGAAAGGGTCTCTTGGAATATGGCCTGTCAAGACTTGCGTTTGAGGCTGAAAACTACCACCTAGATATTGGTCTTATTTATCTCTACTCATAATTAATGTTTCTTAACCCTTCATCTTGGACTGGCCGCATCTTATTCTAGAGAGCATTTGCCTAGAAAAGGCCCTGGACAGGTTTGACAAAACTAACAAGTCCAATACATAGGTGTTGTCCAGTATGTGTATGATTAAATGACAGGTTGCTTTAATGCAAATGCAAGTTGCAGAAATAAAAATTATATGTACATGTAACATTTAACTAAGTTATGTGCACTGATTTTGGCTTTCTTAAAAAAATAAATAAATAAAAAGGTCCAGAGGTTGATAAGGACCACTCACTGACTTTGTAGTACTCTTCCCAAGTATGTTTATTAAATTTTAACAAAAATAACAAACCGCCATTCTTTTGTACTCATCTATAAATGAAAGAAAATTCTATGTAAATGATTTAGATAGTCATAATTAACCTGTGTTCATCAAATTTATTTTTAAATAAGATTAGCTAAAAAATTACAATAAACTTATAATGAATATCAAAAGCAGTAAACCATATTAACACTAACATAGACTATTTATGCCATCTATAACATTTAATCTAATTTATTACTTACTGTAATACTCTTGCATCTCAAGTCTTATAGGTTCATAGTTGTTACTAAGCATAAAGACCAAGAAATACTGATGAGCCTAGTCCAGTTGCCCCAGAGCACTGTATAGTTAAATGACTCAATCAGAGGCACACTACAGGCAAATAAAGGCTAAGGGACTCAGATTATAGCAAGCAGGTTTAATAGCATATATCCTTAATCCTATGCACTAACTACTGGAAAAATAGTAAAGTATTTATTTATCATAAACCATGCCTAATAAACATATGAATTCAAAAAAAGCAAAGTAGATTTTCTGCAACTGATTGTTAATACCTTTCTTGATACTGCTCACAAATATCAAAGTAGAAATTGGTCAAAATTAATACATTTAGGAATAGGTGCACTGAATAATGTGGGTTAGTTGGTAAATAAAATTGTAAAGGATTAATTTATCATAAACCATGGCTAGTAAATATATGAATTCAGTAAAAGCAAGGTAGATTTTCTAAATTTTTTGTTATTGCCTTCTTGGTACTGCTCACAAACATCAAAGTGGAAACCGGTCAGAATTAATACATATAGGAATAGGTGCACTGAATAACGTGGATTACTTGGTAAATATAAAATCATTAGTCCACAACAATTACCTAAAATATCTAAAAGCCTGAAATTCAATTCAGAATTAAAAAAAATATATATTTGGCAATCTGCTTTAATATGTACTTTACAGCTCCAATAAGAATTCTTTTTTTCCTTAAAGATTTTCTTACTTTTAAATATAGGCACACGTATAGACTAAATACGTTTTCAAGTGAAAAAAATAAATAAATAAAAATGAGAGATGGTCCCTGCAGGTTATTTTAACATAATTTTTTTTATTTTACATCAGATATGCCATGAAATGAGGTTTAATTTGTATAATTCGAATAGGATTATTTTATTTCTGACATGTATTTATCAGGATTTTGTGAAAAAAAAACATAGTGTTTTGATATAGAATCATGATTTGAATTCAGAATTAGAAATAATTAATTGTCTTTTCAATACAGGTGTGTGAGTCAGAGTTGGCTCAAGCCAAGCTCAAGCTTCAGTATAAGCTGTCTCAAACTCGCAGTTCAGCAAAGGAAAGAGCTGTGAATGAGCACATTTTTTTAGTATCTGATTAGATTGGACCTACATGTTGTAAGTGTTTTCTGTTAGTTCCAGTCATATCAGATCTGTGTTATGATTGGATGAAACCATAATGGGATTGCAACTTTCAAGCGTCACTAATTTTGCAGATCATCTCTGATTTGCTACCTATTTTTGCTTATGTTCCTCATATTTTTTTTTTTTTAGTGAATGCCTGATGATTGATTTAGTTAATAATAGCAGGCATTAAGAGTTTCATACTTGTCAAGTACCTCTTAATTATCCAGAATATTGCCAAGTGTCCCTGATCTTGCCTGATATCTTCACACTATTCATCATAAATCTTTTGATTTTCTGGTAAATCACTAAGGATTAGTAAAGCAATAATGCCAGATGTTAGAGTTTCGTAGTTTGTATTACTAAGAAAATGGTATGTTGAGATAAAACATGCTGTCCTATTACATTAAGTGAATTACAGTGATATTTATTCCCTAGTTTTGTGCTTCTGTCCCTCATTATTTTTGGCTTTGTCCAAAATTATTCTTGAACAAAGTAGCTAAGAGGTATGACTGTTGAAAAGTATACAATGGTACAGAATCTGCTCTCTTGGCTTTTAACTGAAGTAGAGTAATTTAAAATTGTTATTGATTTTGGTCCTTTGTCTCCCATTATTATTATTTGGCTTTGTTCCTGATTCTTAAGCAATGAGCCTGAGTGTTATGAAACAGCATATCTTTATTTTGTTGTAACCAGTGACTAGAGCTGATTATGTTGGGAATGGGAGAGTGCTGTTGCCCTAAAAGGAAGAAGATGTGGAAGGGATCTATTTGTTAGCAAGCACTTCCAGATTGCTAATAACTACAGAAACAGAGAGACAACTTTAATGAGAATAATGGCCTGTGAATTTTGAAGAGCACAGCAACACCAGAGCCAATAGTAATGTTTTAAAAGAGAAATGACATACTTTTATATCTGATATTACAGTATTCAAAAACTTTCCTGTATCTGCTGATTATTTTAAACAAACAAATAAGTCACTGACAGGACTTTTATTTTTGTACCAGTATCTTATACATTTTTGTTTATTTTATTTTATCTATTTGTTGAGCAGTTAAGCCTCTTGACAAATTGTTCTGTGTCATGGTCAGCTCTGGAGTGTTACCTGGTTAAGTGACTTGCTTGGAGTCACTCAGCAGGTAAATGAAGACTGAAGCAATCAAACCCTGATTGCAGGAAGCCACTGATTAACAGCTAAGCTCTTGTACTCTGTGCTAATTACATGCGTTGAGCATACAGCAGCAAGGGTGTCCTAATTCAAGAAAATCAGAATAAATATCCCTTGTTGCAGTTATGACTCCAATAATTAAAAAAATAAGGTAACAGTGATAATAAGCTTAGACAGTTGTGGTGTGTCTTACTAACTGCCATTTTGCATGCCTATCTGTTATGAATATGTTATGCATGTTTGCATTTTTTCAAGTTTCCCATTTTTCATTGCTGGTTCTGGTTCTGCTCATAATGGGCTCTATCAGCCAAACCTGAATCTTGGCTTGGCTCTTCTAAAAAAATCCCAGACTTGCCCACCTCTCCTTTGCAACATAAGTTTATATTTTGAATAACTAATCTCTTTTGTCTAAACTACATTTGGCTACAATGTTATCCAAGTTAAAATATTACTGCTTATACAACATGGATCTCACTAGGCAAGTAACACTGTTTTATTTCAGCTGAACAAAGGTGAACAATATCCTCACTCCCTTTTCTCATTTTTATATTATTAGCTCCAACTTTATAACCTTTGGCACTACAAGCAGGGACACATAAAAATTGAGTTGTTTAAATTTAAATTTATAAAGGTTTTAATTATTTTTAGAACATTATTAACTTAAATTGAAATGTATTGGTTGTGTAGTAGAATAATGAAGGAAATTAATAATACATTCAATTTGTTTGGATTAGTATTTAGATACTATTCAGCTATTATAAATTTATGTTTTTTATACATTCCTTTTGATCTTCTTTCCATTTAGCTACATAAGAAGAGCCTGCCTAATGGGTTACTATTTTAAAAATTGATGTCATAACATATGCTTTAGTACCTAGAAGTCATATGTTCCATTTTTGGATGGTCTTATATAATTATTTAATGTTTTTCTAGGCTTATTTTGGTGACCTAAAAAGGATATTAATATCTTAACTGTATAGTTTGATTTGTTGTGGGTGATAATGATGCATTAATGTGTTTTCATAGTAAAATAATTTTTATCAAGCTTAATTTTTCAAAATTAAAATATATTTTAGACCAATCTGAAACCAGTATTTCTAAGTTAAATAAGATACTATTCATCTTATTCACTCATTTCCCTAAACATGCTTGAGGAGAATTGCTCAAGCATCAGTAACCTGCAAAAAAAGAGGCAAACTGCATAATGCTGAATACTTTTTCCCATAGAAAATCATGTCCCATGTGATTTCTAATTGAGCATCAGCGATAATTTACTTCTTTAGGGAGATGTTATATACAAGCTCAGGAGCATGAGGGGTTTACATATCACATCAGGGCATGCATGGGGGCTTCCCCCTTCAAAAACCAAGAAAAAAAGACACTTCACACTTTGGATTTAGGGTAGTTTTTCATTCTTTTTGAATGTCAACTTTCAGGAAACTGGTGTTTCATAATAGAACCATTATATCCTGTATGGTAAGTAATAAACAGTATCCAACTATTTAACTGAATACAATTACAATCATATTTAAAATTCCTTTCAAAATCAGGGCATCCTTTGCAATGTATTAAAAATAGTTCATTAAATCTGAGACAAAATTTTCTGGAATGCATGTAAAGAATAATCAGGATGTGTTTTCAAAGTTTTTATAGCTGTTAATGTTATTATATCATCTGCAAATAGAGATCATTTTGTTTATTTCCCTCTGGTAACTTCAAAACCTTTAATTGTACTCTTAATTTATTCAACAGAGGCTCAGTTGCTCTTGAAAATAAAATGAAAGGGAACAGAGTTGTTTTGTTCCCTTTATTTCAATCGATTGTGACAAATACAGTCTTGTGGTAATATAAGTTTTGAATTAAAATAGAGGGTTTTGTTTAAATTAAACAATGCAGGTTTTCTGGAAGCTAAACTATTCTTGTATTTAGCACAAATAAAACCAATCCAAGAAGTCAAATACTTTTTTAAATCAAGCTAATTGCTAAATTATATTTGTTATAATTAGCATAACTAATGAGATAATTTCAAAAATCTTATCCTCTGTCCAATTATTGAGCAGAAATTATGTTTTACCTTCATTTATTATAGAAGGTAAGATCTTTTTTACTCTGTTTGCTAAAATTGCCATAAACATTTTACAATCAAATTTTAGCAATGAAATGGGTAAATACAATGAATATTCTGTATTTTAATCTTGTTTTTATATTGGTGCTTTTAATGCACAGTTCCAAGAAAGCTGCATTATTGAATTATTATAACATAAACTGATAGATAAATGACATTTTGTGGAGACATTTTATAGTGCTAGTTGAGACTGGATTTACTGGTCTAAACAACTCAAAGAGTTATATAATGTAAAAAAAAATCAGTTGGTATTAACAGAACTGGGAAAGATGTGCAGCAGGTAAGGGTGATAAAAGATAGTGAGGGAAACGTACTCACAAGTGAGGAGAGTGTGTTGAATAGATGGAAAGAGTACTTTGAAGGGCTGATGAATGAAGAGAATGAGAGAGAAAAAAGGTTGGATGATGTGGGGATAGTGAATCAGGAAGTGAAACAGATTAGCAAGGAGGAAGTAAGGGCAGCTATGAAGAGGATGAAGAATGGAAAGGCTGTTGGCCCAGATGACATACCAGTGGAAGCATGGAGGTGCTTAGGTGAAATGGCAGTGGAATTTTTAACCAGATTGTTTAATGAAATTTTGGAAAGTCAGAGGATGCCTGAGGTGTGGAGAAAAAGTGTTTTGGTACCTATCTTTAAGAATAAGGGTGATGTGCAGAGCTGCAGTAACTACAGAGGGATAACTACAGAGGGATAAAATTGATCAGTCACAGCTTGAAGTTATGGGAAAGAGTAGTGGAAGCTAGGTTAAGAAGGGAGGTGATGATTAGTGATCAGCAGTATGGTTTCATGCCAGGAAAGAGCACTACAGATGCAATATTTGCTCTGAGAGTGTTGTTGGAGAAATACAGAGAAGACCAGAAGGAGTTGCATTGTGTCTTTGTGGACTTAGAGAAAGCATATGACAGGGTGCCTAGAGAGGAGTTGTGGTATTGTATGAGGAAGTCAGGAGTAGCAGAGAAGTATGTAAGACTGGTACAGGATATGTACGAGGGTAGTGTGACATTGGTGAGGACTGAGGTGGGAGTGACAGATACGTTTAAGGTGGAGGTGGGATTACATCAAGGATCAGCTCTGAGCCCTTTCTTATTTGCAGTAATGATGGACAAGTTGACAGATGAGATCAGACAGGAGGCCCCGTGGACTATGATGTTTGCAGATGACATTGTGATATGTAGTGACAGTAGGGACCAGGTTGAGGAGACCCTGGAGAGGTGGAGATATGCTTTAGAGAGGAGAGGAATGAAGGTCAGCAGGGCTAAAACAGAATATATGTGTGTAAATGTGAGAGAGGGTAGAGGAATGGTGAGGATGCAGGAAGTACAGTTGGTAAAGGTGGATGCATTTAAGTACTTGGGATCAGCAGTTCACAGTAATGGTGAGTGTGGAAGAGAGGTGAAGAAGAGAATACAGGCAGGGTGGAATGGGTGGAGAAGAGTGTCAGGAGTGATTTGTGACAGACGGGTACAGTGTAAGAGTGAAAGGGAAGGTCTACAAGAGGGTAGTGAGACCAGCTATGTTATATGGGTTGGAGACGGTGGCACTGATGAAAAGGCAGGAGTCAGAGCTGGATGTGGCAGAGTTAAAGATGTTAAGATTTGCACTGGGTGCGACTAGGATGGACAGGATTAGGAATCAGCATATTAGAGCGTCAGCTCAGGTTGGACAGTTTGGAGACAAAGCAAGAGAGGTGAGATTGCGTTGGTTTGGACATGTGCTGAGGAGGAATGCTGGGTATATTGGGAAAAGGATGCTAAGGATGGAGCTGCCAGGTAAGAGGAAAAGAGGAAGGTCTAAGATAAGGTTTATGGATGCGGTGAAAGAGGACATGCAGGCGGTTGGTGTGAAAGAGCATGACGCAGAGGACAGGAAGAAATGGATACAGAAGATCCACTGTGGCGACCCCCTAACGGGAACAGCCGAAAGAAGATGATTAAGAAGTAGTGTAACCGAAACATTGGTATGTTCAAAAGAAGTCATTTGAATATTTCTCCACGGCCTCATTCATGGGAGGTTTAAGGTATTGCACAATGAAGACTCTGGTTTTCTGGGATTTTTTTATGTTTTTCTTGAGGGGGCTTTTCTATGCGAACTTTTTATTTGTTGTTTTTATATCTGCTATAATGTCATACCTAGAAATTTGTCTTTTAATTCTTGATGTGGTCTTTAATATTCCATATTGCTGGCCAATCTTTTCAGTATATTATTTTTAATATACATTTCTAAACCTGAATAATCAAGACCCATCTCTTTTTGCTACTAATAGGTTCATACTAAATTTTAAACATATGCAAAATATACTAAGTTTCTACTTTATTGTTAATATAATTTTAATACTACATCTGGAATATAATTTCAGTCTGCTAGCTAGTTTACTATGCATTCTTTCAGTGGTTAAAGAATAAGAAAACTGTTTATTTCTTTCCAGAGTGATTTCAGTTTTACAATCTACTATGTGTTGATTTTTCCTGTTTAAGGTCTTAATCAACACATTTTTCAACGTTCTGCAATTTACAATTATCATAATTATGATTTTCTTGAAGTTTAATTTACCAGCCATTATTTAATTTAGTCTGACACCAGTTTGAAATTCTACCATATAAATAGGATTTTAAAATGACACGAAATCCTATGCTGTCCTGTGCCCTACGTGCTATGACAGGACCCCAACATTATTTGTTGAAAGAAAGTTAGAAATTTCAATACTAAACCGATCTTTACATTCTTTTATCACATATGAAATGGCTCTATTAATAATTGCTGTTAGTTATAATTAATAACTGATTTAAATATAATTGGATTATCGTTAGCTAAGGAACAGGAAACTGTTTGGAAATATTCATTTTTAGACTTTATATATAAGATGTACTAATTATACCTATGCTTGTTTGCATACAAAAGAAAAGAAAAAAGAATATCAAAGAGATTAATCCTTTACTTCAGTTAAATCTTTAAATTTAAACGTATTTGCTGAATTTGCTAGAGTCTCATCTGAAGAGTATGTTTTGGTTCTTTACTAGCATTATAGTCTGCTTTGTCCAATTAACAATTAATCTTCTCCCCAAATCAGATTACCTTTCACATTTTCTAATAAGATATTTAGGTAATTTTTTTGAAAATTTAGCACCAATGTTTGGAATCAAATACATATTAACTAAAGTAAATATTTTGCATATCAATAATGGCCATTATAACGATCCCTTATTATCACTATACTGGAACACAGTTCTTTTTCTTAATGTATTATTCTTCAACAGTTTAGCTGCTCCTTTCAACTTCATATGAAAAATGCATTAAAACATTATATTAATTAATATATGCTGTGATTAACTTCTTCTATTCAAATGCATTGCTCTTGCAATATTTTGAAAATCACTACTGAAATGACACCACAACCCCATGTGCAAAAAATGGGAAAATGGGTTGTGGATGGATGGTTTTCAAAAATGTACTTATTTTCTGGCCATTATTAAGTCTGCTAATGTTTACAAAAATAATATTAACTGATGCCATAAATAAATCAAATGTGAAAAATTAAACAAATTGCAGTATATCAGTAATAAGGTTTATTATAAAAGGAGAATATATCATGGTACATGTGACGACTGTGCCCTGGCCCAGCAATCAAGGAGCCTCAATCCTCACCACTAACACCAGGGACGTCATCTCCTAGAGGAGGAAAGGATAATTAATACACACAGTAAAGCACAATTTCCCTTAAGTGCACACAGAGATCACAGTCAGTCTGGGGCTGGCTGCTCCCTTGCTCACCAGGTCCCCAATAAGACTCCCCACTGGCACAGCTATAAGGTCCAGGTCTCAGCCTAACTAGGCAAGCTGGAACCTCCAGTACCCTCTCTGTCCAATTAGTGTTTCGTGTCCCTGCCCAAGTTGCTGACACAACACACACACACACACACATGCACTTTGAGATAAGTATTTATACAACTTCACAGACACTCCTGGGAAAGGCTGACACAGATTCTCCAGCTGTGCCCCTTTACCCAGACTATACGGTAGCAATATCTGCCACCACCCAGTTAATAATATCAGCTACTAAAAGGCACTTAAAAGGGTGTCCAATTATTACTGTGCAATATTACTATCCCATGGTAATGTGACTATACAGTCTAAGGCTTATTGGAAGGGCTTAGACAGTAAACTCTATAAATATATAATGTACTCTAAAGCATACTTCGTCTCTACACAAACCAGCCACAGGTAGAAGGTTTTTAAAATATTTAATAATAAATAATTAAAACACAAGACAAATGTACTACACCACAGAGATATCTAAGAGTTCACAAATCACACAGAAACTTAAAATAATATCGTAGGAAAGATCTGACTACACAGAAAAATACTTAATCGAACTTTCTAATCTTTAGCTAATCTTAAGAGAAAAAAAAAACAGTGCAACAATCCTACTTACATACATAAAGAGCATAAGCAGTGATGGTAAGTTAGATGTCCAAGATCAAAATGCTTTTGGTCTCTTGTGAGAAATAGTATTTAAACATTACTAACAAACATGTCTCTAAGACCCTCCCAAAATTACATCATTTTTGACACTTAGGTTTTCCCAGTATTCATATTGCATCATCTTAACACCTGGTCTGAGTTCTCAGGCCACAAACTGCATTATTTAGCAATCTAACACCTCCTCAGAAACTTATAATGATACAAGACATTTCACATGTATATACTAACAGAAACTAAAGCAATAAAGTACCTTCCACATCTAAATTCTAATCATAAACTTTAGCCTTAAAACAATGGGCATGAAATCTTCATCCAGCTGCCCTCGGCCCAAATTCTAATGTGAAAGGATACAACATGCTTCACTGGGCCAGTAGAGTGTAATGTTGTCACATATGTTGCAGTTCCACACTTTACAGTGTTTTCCTACATTTAAAAACACAACCCGGTATTTATATTTATTTATACAGTTGATAGAATTATATATTAAATTCTATTTGACTAGGCTGGCAGCCTTCGCGCATCTCTCCCCAGTCATCACAGTTCATATAAAGTTTTATCATATAAATCGAATCTATTCATTTATGTAAGTCATTACTAACCTAAAAAACAAGAATAAAAGCTATATATGAAATTAAATCTAACCTAAGTATGGAATCTATAGATTCCTAGTCTAACCTAGGTCAATCTCAAATAACTTACACAAGTAATAACTATGAGTGTTTCAAATCCTCCATTAATGTATCAAAAATTTAAGTCCAGAAAAATTCAAAACTTCAGCATTACAATTAATTCTCCAATTTATTTGGAACAAATCTCTGCGTCCAAGAACATTTTTACAATCTTACTAAGTCAGCAATATTTAGATGTACATGTGGATGAGCAATTTCAGTATGTGCAACTAGGGCCCCCAATTAAAAGGTTGTTTTGACTAAACCCACTTGACAAATCCAGCAAATGAAAGCAAAATTTAAAATAAAGTTAAAAAAAAAAAAAAAAAAAAAAAAAAAGGAAACCGCCATCTTCATCATTTCACTTTTTCCTTACTTAATAAAAATGTTTAAATAAATTGTACACTTAACTCTCCTTGACTATTTTTATATTTCAGTTATTACAAAACTGCTAATATGGAACAGCATATTTAATTAAGAAATGTATAACTTTAGTCTTACTGTAATGATGCTGGCATGGATGATCACCAAAGGTTTATACTAGATAAAAATATGTAATGAAAACTTACACTGCATCACAGTACCCTCAGCATCTAATATTGCAATAATTTTTACATCAATTAGATTATTTCGTTCCATTACTTTTTGCCACTAAAGATGTATTTCTCTATGCTGAGGTATATATTTTTTCATCTCTCTTTATAATTATCAAAACTGCCAACAATGACTGAATACAATCATACATTCAAGCATACCTCTCAATGGTACAGATTTTCACAGAATGTCCAGAATTTTGCCTCATATTTTTGGTCCATTTTCATAAAATTGTGATCTTCTGTCAAATTAGTGGAAAATTATTAGAGACTGAAGTTAGAAAATAATGAAATACATTTGAGTTTCAGACTTCATACCCTTGAGAAAATTAATGTTAATGCAAAGCCTATTATTCTATCAACTTTCTACATTTATAATAACAATATTTAAAAAAATTATCCCTATTTTGGGCCTTTGCCCCACTATTATTAATGGCTTTGTCTAGAATTATTGCTCTAAGAGGTTCAGAGGTATGTATTCAAGCACTAAAATGTCAGAATGCTACAAGAAAAGATTCACTAAATAACAGTATAACATCAATGCTGTGATACATATTTTACATTAATTTTGCATTCATTCCAGAACATTCAAATACGCTATCAAACATATCCAAAAGCATGCACATCCAATTTCTTTATAAAATAAGTAAATATATAGATACAATTACATTTTACTTTTTAATAAGCAGTACAGTTATACAATACCCCCAGCAGCTGTATATCAGCTTCCACCAGTTCCTCTCCTCATACTTTAGGTCTATTGGACCTGCTTAGCTTCCATGGACTCAACATGACTTACAACCGGATAAAACAAAGGAAACCAATGTAGAGTGATGTTGCTGTCAGGCATGTGCCCTAATCTTGTCATCCTGCTACCATCTTACAAGTTCCATCCTCCCACTGTAACCCCCACCAGCACAAGTATCAATAATCAAACACAGGTCATATGGTCACAATAAGGGCTTTATCCCTCTGATTCATGAGGCCACTAATGATGATTTATTTCTTAAAGAACATTGTAAAGGGAAATACCCACCTCATTTTCTCAGTTCTTATATTTAAAACAAAATTCTATTAATTTAAATATGCCTTTCAAATATTAGTCAAATTTTCATTTCTATTTACATTCATAATTTCTTGTCTGATTATATCAATAAGGTACTAGATAAGCCAGTTCTTTAAAATGTGAACCTTTGAGAAATGGAAGAAGACAATATCTTCAGAATTAGATAAATACTAATATGACAGTTGCAAAATTCTCTTTAATATTTTAACAAAAATAATCTATACGTTTATACTGCTAGTTGTTTATTTACTTCTGCTATTCTTTTAATTTTACTCTTTTTAATTTGTCCAGCTATTACTTTATCTTTCTCTTTCTTTTCTTGTAAACATACTGTTATTACTTATTTGTGTCTCTCTTTCCTCTCAGGGGAAGTGCAGTTTCTCTTTTCTTACCCTATGTCAGAATCTACAGTAACAGCAAAAAAAGGATGAAGGAAAACATGCTATTGTCACAATAAATAAATAAATAAAGAAGAAACTTAGTTGTATTAGAAATATGTTATCTGTTTGTCAATGACTAGCCAAATATTACTTAACTACAAAAAGATGATTCCATGACATATATAAAGCTCTATGACCCAGTATGACCAGAGTTCAAGTAATGATCTGGACACTCACAAAGCTTGTCCGAGAAAGAATGGGAATGAGAGGAGTAGAAATGGATCACTCCTGGTACAGAAATGTCTTCTTTTTTCAGTTTCTACTTGGTTTTTAAGAAAATAAATAAACAAATCAACAATAAAACAAATAACTATTTACATAGGTCCACAGTTGATCAATACATCAAAGTTATATCATATCAACAACAATTAATATTTTCTAGCAAGTCTTTAAGTTTAAGCCAAAATTTATATGAATGTGCACTATTAGAAGTTATCATCTTTATAGTATGCAATTCACTACTGCAAACACTTTTTGTCATGCTAATAAATTAAACACTAGAGGGGGTAACTTTACTTTTCCAATTTTTAGTAATCACTTCTCTGGCCATAGCAAGAATAGACCAAATAAGAGGCACTTTGGAATAATCTCAGGAATCAAAGCTTTAAATAAAACTAAAGATTTAGAAATACTACAACCATGTGACAATAGAACTTTAATGAAGTTATTAATTTCTTTCCAAAAATGGGAGATAACTTCACATTCATATACCATACACATCTAATCAGCTATTATTTCACAATCACATCTCCTACATTTAATTCTATTTGATTGATAATTGTAATTTTGTTAGGAGTGACAAAAGCTCTGTGTAAGAATTTCCAACAGAAAATGTTCCAATATAATGAAGATGTAGATTTATCTGTAGATTTTAATATTATGTTCTTGGATTCTTCAGATAAGTCTTCATTATTAATTTTTGAGGAGTAGTTCTAATAGCAATCACCTAAATATGTGAAATCTAACTTAAGAATTTTATACATTTGTGACAAATATGATTTTTCATTGATTATTACTGATATTTATTAAGAATTCCAATAAATTGGGGAACAATTTCTTATCTAGGTTAAATACCTTATTAAACATCAAAAAACAACAAGCAAGACCACCAACGAAGCAATTACAATACAACGAAACCAGTGACCTGGTGCAAGGTGCACAAATACCCAGACATGGAGGAAGCCAGCCAAGATAAAATCACTCCATGGGAGCTTTTGGTCATTGGATCATGCTTACAGTCTGGGAACATAGTTGTGCAGAATGTTAGCTAGTGTCGGACAAGCAAATGGATGCTGAATATTTTTTTAGCTGGTAAGAAGTTGGGCATGTGTTAGTTGATGGGGTACTTCTAATCAATTTAGCTTGTTTTAATGCTATACAGTGGTGGGTTATGAAAGGGGTATCCTCTTCAAATTTAGCAACTTTGTTATAGCATTTTCCCATGTTAGGTAATATATTACTATTCTGTACAAAAAAAAAAAAACCCACATCATCTTCTGATGTCTTAAAATTTTATACCTATAGTAAGAAAGTACTGCAAGGCTTAACATATGAGTCTCAATGTTGTGATTTTTGTAGAGTGGTCATTTTCATATTTAAAAAAAACTGTTTACAATCTTAATTGGCGTATTTTACCAGGCAAGTTTCAAAACTAATTCTATGCCCAGAAATGAGGGAAGTTTTACAGCTATGGCTCTTGAATGAGGGCTAGATTTTTTTGATTTCCCTCATAATGACTTAAGAGTTCTTTCAGTACTGTAAGACAATCTCTTCTGTAGATTTCCTGCTTACAGTTATTCATATAGTGAGGGGTTATGACATTATTTCTTTCCATTCTGTTTGGTATCTTGAAATATCTGACATTTCTTCTGGCTCTGTTTGCTAATCCTTCTATTTCTATTAATTAACCAGTTGTTTTGATATAACAGAAATTGTAATTACTTCTCCTCTTCTTTCAGCCTTTCATCTATATAATTTCATATGCATTCTGCACCCTTTGAGAACACTGTTGCTGTATCATAATTTTCAATAACTCAGTTTGCTTCATTTTGCAGTTCTTTTTATGGAAATTTCTGACTACGAAGATTTAGAAGAAAACCTGTTTCTCTAGTGCTAAACTCTCCAAAGAATGACGAAAGTAAGTAGAATTATTGGAAAATTCAGTTTTTCAATATGCGTAAGTTAGTTATTTTCAATTTGTTTTGACAAATCTGTAGAGGAAAAAATTACATTTCCAGGTGAAATATTGCTGAACTTTATAGGAGCATCAGAATAAAAATGTTACACAGTGACCATCTTGGATCCTCCCTCTCACTGACTTTGCAGCACTGGTCACAGACTTCAGTAGTCATATGGGGAATGACAGATATCTGGAGGGATGATACTGAGAGGAAAGGTGTATCATGTAAGCTCAAGTGGAAAACAATTATTGGAACTTTTGTGATAGTCATAAACTGTACATAATGAATTCCATGCTCAAACACAGTGCTGTTTAAAATAATACTTGGGACTACAACATGTTGGGTCAAGTGGTAATGACTGATTTTGTGGTCTTGTGATAAGGTCAACAGTGGTGAGCAGTTAAGCAATTTGTGATGGCTAACCGCTATAGTTTTGAAGGAGATGGCCGAAAGGTGATGGTCTGAGAACAATTTACAGACTTCATCAAATGTCATTTTAACAAGACTGTTGCGATGTTGCAAGGTTATCTGAAGAATTAAGGAGAAGTTGTCTGTGGCGAGATAAACTGCTAACATGGAGGTCAAGGAGAGGGAGTAAAAACAAACAACATAACTAGATCCATGACAGAACCTTAGGGTGCACCAAAGGAAAGGGTAAGACTGAGAAGAGAGTGCTATTAGCCTTTACCTGAAAAGGTCTTTCGTGTACATAGTTAGCAATACATTTCAAGCAGCTAAAAGTAAAATTAAGTTGGAACAGTTTTGATGGGTAAGGAGGGTTCCACAGAATCAAAGGTTTTCCTTAAGCCAATGAATATGGCATCAGTAAGCAGACACTTGTCAAAGAGAGAGAGAAAGAGAGAATAGTCTTAGCGGCAAGAAAAAGCTGTAGGCATGCTATAGCAAGACTAAAAGCAATGTTGCTGTTGGGACAATATATACCTGTCTTAGAAGAACTGAATATCCTGTTTGCAAAACAAGTGTTCAAATATGAGTGAGTACAGAGGGGAGGTATGAGTGGTGTGTGTATTAGGAAAGCAGCTGCACAGAACAGCCAGTAGTAGTATGAGAAAGGTGTTGCTGGACAAAAGCAGTACCACAGCTGTCTAAATTGTCCGTGTGTGTGTGTGTGTGTGTGTGTGTGTGTGTGTGTGTGTGTGTGTGTGTGTGTGTGTGTGTGTGTGTGTGCATGCATGTGCATGCACGCATGTGTGTGTGTGTGTATGTGCATGCTCACGTGTGTGTGTGTGTGTGTGTGTGTGTGTGTGTGTGTGTGTGTGTGTAAGAGAGAATGTGTGTGCACATAAAAAATACAACTTGTTTGTCATCTGGCTGCTCTGGGGCAGTAGGAGGTACGGCGCAAAGAAGAAGGACACACATGCACACACAGACACACACAAAATCCACCTTCAGAATGTGAAACTTGTTGGTTGTGATAGTAGGAAATCTCCAGGAAATTTTGTTGACATCAACCACACTATTATGATATCATAGTGTGATGATGTAGTTCATGTATGAAGTAAAAGGGAAGAATGCAAAGTAAAAGAAAATCATTATTTTTTGCAGGCAAGCCTCATAGATTCATTGCAAGTCCCACTGAGAAGCATCAATATTATTAATCCGTGTTTGTATCCTCTGTCTTCTAACTAAATGCCTAGATGCAAAACTGGTTAATTTAGCTAGAGATTTCTCATACAAGAAGTGGTAATTATAGATTCATAAGTCTTGGTAGGCACTAAATTGAAAACCTCTTCCTTTCTCTGTGGTGCCTGTGCAATGGATATCAACTTTTAACATAAGATTACCAGATCATGCGTTAGCTTCATGGGCATTGATTTTAGGCATACAGTTTGGGAAGTGCATCTGATAAAGCACTGAATGCTACACACGTGTCCTTCATATAACTTACATTAGAATAAGACGTGAGAATTTACCTATTTTTCATCATTCCATAACCTAATTTTTTGGAACAATGCATTTCCACTGTCTCTAGGTAATATATTTCCTTAAATAAGAACAAAAAAACTGCATTACACTTATGACTGGCCTCACTAGAGACTTGTACAGAGGAATTAGAATCTGTACTGACATACTTGCAATGGTTTACAGGATCAGATACTTTGTTCCAAAAAGTATTCTCACAACAGTAGACAACACAGTCAAAGATGAACTGTTTATCAATAAATATACATTACACAATAAAAGCTAGTTACAAATAAAATGTGCATAATGGCTGGACAAAGCAATCAGAATGCATGCTGTAAATCCAATATTACCTACAGTCAGACAAGGACATTAGCACCAGTGAACTAAGTAAATCTGTACTTCAGGATAGCACAAAATGGAGATGAAACAACCAATCCTGATCTGTGAATTGCTTTCTGTGGCATCTGTTGATTGGAAAATGTTATTCATGTGGCTCAGAAAGCAGTTTACAGATCAGGAGCCACTGATTTTTTTTCTTTTAGCATTTTTATAAGATATTGAAAACAATGCTGGAGCATTTAGGAGCCTGTAAGCATCAAATAAAATGGAAGACCCATACACACTCCTAAATCCAAAATAGAAAAAAAAATGGCAGAAACTACATTCTGTTTAATGTACTTAATGCCTTAGTATGCACAGGTTCATAACATGTGCAGTACATTTCTTAAACATTCTTTAACTATGTGAAGCTGCAGGAGTACAGTAAAGGTCCTCTATACAATGACATTTTGAAAGGTAAGACACTTTTTTCTTAAATAATGTTATTGCAAAATAGCAATAACCTAATCCTGTGCCTAAGTAATGCTGCACTTACCCAAAGCTAGCCGTGCTTCTCCCTTACAATCAAACCACACCAATCATGGGTAAGTCCAGTACTACCTCACACCTACATATGGATTATTACCAAAATATTTTATTTTAACTGATAGTTTGAACACTTAGCTTTTAACGTTATACGCCATGCCATTTTAACTCCTACTGAATCAAATCTTAATTTATTTAATCTGCCACTCAAGTTGTTGCTTGAATCAATCACTCACCTTGAGTCAAATATCAATTTCAAATTCTTGAAATGCTGAAAACTAACCGGACAGAACCATCTGACTTCATTTTACAGAACATGTGCACATTACTTCAAATACTAAATGGCATGCTGTAGGTATGCAAGCTGTACGATTTGTGAAATATGGCATTTTCCTCAGGTCTTTTTCACTGATATAAAATAGTAATCCAACTCCTCATAAATTATTTATTTATTTGTATAATAGCATTTCACAAAATGTATGGCAACAATGTACATAAAGCAGGCTCTATAGTTATAAGAGGAGCAAGTACCACATCTCTGAACACTGTTGACAAACTAAACTTTTTAAGAAAAGTTAACAGTGTGGGCTCACCAATTCTTATGCTATGAGAACTAACACTCAGATTTTGGTGAAAACTATTTTTATTTAAAGAATAAAGCAGTAAAATAATAACCTGTGCAAAGTCTTGAAACTGATGAGTAGCCATTGACTTTAGCAAAGTACCTAAATGTCTAAAATGTCTATAGAAGAATAAATTACAAATAGAAATGGTAGACTTGTTTAACATTGAAAGATTTGTACTAGTGAATATTTATGAAATATTTCTGAATTTTATTAACAGTTAGTTATATATTCAACTAGATATTTTTAACCTTGAGTCAATTCTTAGTTATCTAGTAACTATGGCATCTAGGAGTATCTTCCCTTAATCTGCTGCAGTGATCTTGGAGATGGTATATACAAAGCAGGGGGATCAGTCCAGTTCAAAGGAAGATGACTTACTGTAGCAATGTTTTACTTGGTGTTCACCTTTCCAAATAAGTTATGAAATCCTGAAGTTTGTTTATTTAGTAAGATAATGTGGGAGGTGAATCCTGGGATGCACCACTCTTTGGGGAACAAACTCAACAAAACAGTTTTATGCTGAGCTGACTGCTGATGACACAGATTATATTCATAAGTAACAGGTGTATGGAGGAAACAAACTATATACCAGGTGGTACTATGTTTAATACTGCTGCCTCAGCATTTGGTTCTCCAGTCTATTTTTGGCAGGAATACCTTATGTGGAGTTTGCCAAGTCCTCCATCTCTGTCAGTATGTGATCGGAGGGGGGGGGGGGGCTACATCAGGATGCCTTCCACATACATAATGTACTATGGTTACACAATGGGATAATGCTACATTACAGTATTTTCCTATGTTGTATACCATTGCCTTTGAATCATAGAGGACTTTTTAAGTCTATTTTGTAGCAGCCCAACCCTGTTACAATGTGTATGAAGGGTAAGAAGAGTATCTTTAATCACTTAATTCCAGAACTGATTCATAAAAAAACATGTAGGTTTTATAAGAGGCAGATCTATTGCTGGCTGATCTTCTTAAACCCTTCTTCAGTTACTCTGAAATCTGTGAAAAGTCTCATCAGCATTGTTTGGCTTGGAGGAAGGTTTTCCTACTCTGTAATGGGTTACCTTATCATGTACAGTGTATAAACAGAATTTCCCTAGATTTTTAGCAAAAGTGTGAGGCCCCTCTAGAGTAATCCTTCTGTTTCCATTTGGAACAAAATATTTCTCTTTTTTCTTGAAGGAACAACTAGGTATGGGACTTACTTTCTCTATTGTTTTTCTGACATACTAAAACTATGACACAGAGCACAAATGTGCTATGGTTATAACACTGCTGCCTTAGGTGTTTGGCTGTTCAGTCATGGTTTGGCTTGATGCCTCATGTGGAGTTTATATGTTCTTCCTCTCTGTCAGCATTGGTTTTTGCTAAGGGCTGTGGTTTCTTCCGCACCCAAAAAAAGATGGCAAGTACACTGGTTATCCATTTAATTGTCTAGATTTGCATGGCGTGTGTTTTTGTTTTATCCTGCAGTGGGCTGGAATCCTAGCCAAAATATGTTTCTCTCCCCTTGGAACCAATAAGTGTCAGGACAGACAAGCTCCAGTTTCCCCCTGAACCAGAAATGGATAAACTGTGTAATAAGAGAATGAATGCATGAAACTATTATAAGCAAAGTATGAAAATCAAAACATGTTAAAAGACAAGAGTGCCTTATTCTTACAAATAGCCTAGAAAGAATTATCTAATGACTATAGAAAATACATTAAATGAATTTGCAGAGATGTCTGACCTCAAAGCCAGCTTCACTAAAACTGTTTAGAGTGAGAGAAACAGTAAAAATAAAAAGTGAGGGATTTTAGTAGAGGTGGTCAAGGAGTGAGTCAGGAGTGGAAGCAAAATAAGAAGTAAACAAGCTATGGGAATAAATCATTGAGGGGAATACTCAATAATACAGACATAGGAAGAGGTAGAAAAGCAAAAAAATTCAACGCAGCTTCAGAGGAATGTGATCTCACATTTATATTGATGTATACTATAGAAGTTATAGTAACTGGCCTTAGCCCTGCAGCATCCTGATTTGAGGAGCGACTGCACCCTACAGGCAGTTAGACAAATTCTGTATTTGCCGACGCCTGCATGGACAAAACAGTTATTGATCAGTTTAACTGTAATGTGATGTACTACTACCTCCTTGCATAACCATTGCTGCTGTTTGTTTGTGTCATTCTTCCTTCTCTGACTAATTTCTCTCATCTCTCCCTTACTCCCCTATCCCCTCTACTTCAGGCACCTTATTAACTCTCCAGCTACAATTCCATCAGGTTTCAACAGTCAAGCAAGAAAATCATAAAAAAGGAGCCACGCTCTTATTGAAATCCACAGCGGTCCTTGTGAAAGACTAAACTAGACTTTGTATGTGTATTAATTGTAATAAATAACTTACTAATTAAAAGAAAAAAATAAAATACAATAACACAAAACCAGAGTGTTTACATTACCTAGCCGAAAGCCGTGTTTCTGAAGTGGTTCTCACACCCAACCTCCCCTTACCAGCCGCATACACCATAAAATAATCTAATAGGGTGATACTTACCTGAATAGCTTCCCTACCCTTATAGATATTCTCTCTATAGTTTTTGACTAAGCAAACTACTCAAACTTAGAGCAGGAAACCCTAGTGTATTACTCCCTTGCCCAGCAACAGATTGTTTTTTCTTGTAGCTTGCATATTCTACTGTCTCGGGCCAACCCGCATCATTCGCACGTGCTACACTTGGGCTCACTCTGCTCCCCTACCCCCATTCCCACCCACCTCCCTCCTCCTTAGGTTTATACTTATCCAGCCACTCCCACTACCTTCCCCACCCAATCACAAATCACCACCTCATACATTCATCACTCCCCAGCCGGCTTCAACAACAAAACAAACCCTCCACCACAAATTGCCCTAACCAAATACCTAATAACTTCTCTACTCCCTCTAAAACCACACCTAGCTAAACCAAAAGCCCTATCACCATATACTAACATGGCCACTAAAAACAAATGACCTATAACAATAGGCCCGCACCATTATCCCACACACTATAAACAATGAATAGGTACTCTGACAACCCTGCTAATAATACTAATAGTAGGTGCAATTACCACAGCCTACCATCACAACCTAAATGAGCCCATCTCTCCACAGTGTACCTCTCATGACTACACAATAACATCAAAACCCACAAACATTTTGATCTCTTGTTCACTAATCAACATCCCACCATCACATCAGACTCACTACTCTCTACTGTCACACTCTCACATTTGAACACACCCAGAAAATTTCAACAAACATATGATGAAATATTTTAAAACCCTAGTCATAATTGCTTTCAACCTAGCCTGTAGTGGCAACATTCACCCTAATCCCGCCCCCCCATTCGATCTCCCATCCACATTAACACATTCTCAAACAACAACCTGCCCCACTCATCTCCCTTTCACCCTAGACATAAAAATGATATCCTATTAATAAATTAATATTAGGAGTATCAAAAACAAAATACAGGCTCTACATGCTAACCTCACTTTATACTCCCCAGACATCATCCTAATCACCGAAACTTGGCTAAAACCTGAAATCTCTGACAATTAAATACTCCAACCAGGATATAACATCATTCATAAGGACAGGCTAGGTAAAAGAGGAGGTGGAATAGCCATCCTCTCCAAAAGCTAAATAACCCTACAAGTACTGGGCATCAAAACTCCGACATTTAACAATTCAGAGATAATATTTACAAAACTGATCATTAACCCCAAAAAACATATAAACATAATTGGCATGTATATCCCACCAGGAGATAATACACAGACAGTTGAACACATACTAAAATGGGTATCAGAAACACTCCCTCAGGAAACAATAATTATGGGCGACTTTAACATAGACTGGGCAGAATGTATTTTCCAAACCCCTAAAAATTACATCAACCCTACACGGCTTCACCCAGCTCATCCAACAGCCCACCAGGTATAATAAAACATCCAACAAGCAATCAATACTTGACTGGATACTGACCAATAGACCAAATCTCTCATCTCACTGTGGTTGTTAACCAGACAGCCTCAGTGACCACCAACCAACCTACTTACTCAGACAGAATATCAGTCCAACCAAACAAATTATCTACCAGCAAATTAGGAACAAAAGGCACCTCAACCTTGAAGACCTCACATATAATCTTAAACACTGTGACTGGACACCACTCACCCAACTCCCCCTAGATGAAGCTGTTCACTATTTTAATACCATCTTTTTGTCTCTCCTAGATGCCCAAGTCCCCACCAGAACCATAAGAGTCTAATTTAACTCTGCCCCATGGTTAACTAAGAAACTAGATCCCTATTAAGGGCAGGAGATAAAGCCTGGAAACACTGGCAAACAACCAAATCACACTCAGCACTTCAAACCTATCATGAACTCAGAAATCAATTAAAAAAACACACTAAACAGGATAAAATAAAGTATTACTCCAAAGCCGAAATCAAGCACTATAATAACCCACAGACATTCTGGGCAGCCATAAACAAGATCCTCCAACCAGGTAAAGTCACCACTTCACCTCCTACTACAACTAATACTAATGACAATATTGCCACCCAATTTAATACATACTTTACCGAGACTATACTAACATTGTCTAAAAAACAAAACCCCTCCTCTACCTCAACCAGTTTCCTACTAGACAATAATAAAAACATGTTCTCACTGCAACCAGTATCAATAAACATTATCAAAAAACTACTAAAAAAACTAAAGTCCAACCGCTCTAGCAGTAGACAACTTATCAGCAGACTTTCTAAAATTAATCACTGATGCCATCGCCTATCCTATATCCATCCTTGTTAACAGATCCTTAATTGAAAACCAAGTCCCCAACATCCAGAAAATCTCATATATAATACCAATACATAAAGGAGGCCCTTCTACTGACCTTTCAAACTACTGACCCATAGCAATCCTTTCTCCACTCTCTAAATTTCTTGAAAGAATTGTCCATAAACAAATCACAGATTATCTGCAAACTAATAAACTACTAACCAATACCCAGCATGGCTTCCGGCCATTCCATAGTACAACTACCGCATTAATGCAATTTACAAACATGATCAACCTCCATAGAAATAATGGTAAATATGTATCTTCTATATTCTTAGACCTGTCAAAAGCCTTTGATATGGTCTTTTACAGCAATCATCTGAATGTCCTGTCTGACCTTAGCATGTCCCAATTTACCCTTGCCTGGTTCCAGAGCTACCTATCTGGGCATCAGCAAGCTGTACACTGGTGACAAACAATATAATCCCTTCTTCCTGTAACACTTGGCATTCCACAAGGCTCAGTTTTAGGGCCATTACTCTTCGCTATTTTCACCAATAACCTGCACATCTCAGTCCCACAAGCATTGCTCATTCAGTACGCAGACGACTCTACAGTTATCTGTGCTGCTGCTACCATAGAAGAACTTCATAAAGTAACACAACTATCCTTCTTATCAATTGAAACCTGGCTAACTAACTCTCAGTTAATTCTTAACCCCCCAAAAAATAAATGTATGATATTTCAGCCCACCAAAGCATATGCATCTCTGTGTACTTTTAACTTAACTTCATTAGATAATACACCCATTTCCCCCTCACCTCATACTAAGCTGCTAGGTGTAAAAATTGACTGCAATATGAGATCTAACATCCACATATCTCAAACTGTAAAAAAAGTTCATAAAAAATTGTAACTTTATATAGGAACAAACAATTCTTTACAAATGACACTAAATCCAAAATCGCCCAATCGCATCTGATATCAACACTACTTTATGCATCCCCCATACTCACTAACCTTAGAAAAACAGATTTAGCCAAGCTTGAAGCCTGCTACAATAAAATTGCTAGATACGTCACCAATTCCCCATCAAGAACTCACCACTGTACCCCCCCCCTAAAAAACTCAACTGGCTACAACTCCCAAATCTCCTACTATATAACCAACTAACTGTAGCCCATAAGATATTCTACCAAAGGGAAAGAATACCTGCACTCCAAAATATTCTACCACCATATACCAGCTCTAGAAATGTACGCTTCACCAATAAACCACTTAGCAAAATTGAGTCAGCCAGAAATTCAGCCGGGGAATCACTATTCTCAAACTATATAGGCAAAGTCTGGAATTCACTGCCATATGAAATATCATCCACCGCAACCCTCTCTCAATTTAAAACATTGCTAAAAACTCACCTAATAAACAAGTGGCTATGCGCCAGCAATACCCCTGACTAGACTAAAACCAGCACTCTCTTCAAGTTAATATTGCTCATAACCCTACCCCCACCTACCAAGCTTATCATACCATAGCTAACTTATATCTGCCAAGTTACCACTGTCAACCATCTATCACATTCTACATCTACTACTGCCTTATTACTTCTAAACCCACTCTATTGTAAATAAGCTACTGTCTGAATACTATCTAATTACACCTAACTCCACTACTATGGTGTATACTCTGCTGTGTGTTATCTTTACTGTTTAGGGTGTACAATGACATATTCATTATAGTGGTTTACATATGAAATCAGTTTTCTTGTACAAATGTACTATTACAATATTAATATCTGTACTGTGTAAATGTCACATCTATTATTGTTTGGTAACTGTGGAGCCCCCCCGGCCTCCACTGAAAATAGACATTTTCCGGTAAACAGATGTACAATAAAAATAAATAAATAAATAAATAAATAATGTCAAAAGACAGGGTCTGCAAGGGGTGAAAATGAGTGGGATGGGGTGGGGAGGTAGAAGAGGCACAGTACAAGCAGGCAAGCAAAAAGATACAAAAAAATGGTATGGTTAGCAAAGGCTAGATTTGAAAGAGAGTTAGCAGAGACATCAAGAGAAGGGAAGGAAAAGCATTTTTAGATTCATAGAAGGGCGGGTTTTTTATTGAATCCTATTGGATATGTACTAGTTTAAAAGAAGGGATTGTTTTATTGTAATTTTATCTGATGAAGGGAAGAGTCCCGAAAGCGCTCATCTTGTGTTTATATGCAATAAAGATTTTAAGGAATAGCAGTGTCCTGTCGCGTTATTTGATATATATAAGAAAGAAGGAATGAGGGACAAAACTGGACAGGCTGATCGAAGAAGGGAGGGAGATAAGTGGAGACTGGGAAAATGCTGAAGCACTGAAACAACTGCTGCTGGAGTATTATCCAGTGATTCCATGAGATACCACAGTATCTTAATCAGAATATGGTATGACTAAGCATATTAATACCCATATATGATGTTGTAGTTGTCTTTGAGTAGTAAAGGTATAGTATACCATTTGTAAGAGTGCAGAGGAGTTTATATTACACTCTGTTTTGTTCCACATAGCCAGTTATATACCCATGTTACCATTCTGCTGCCACTGTTAGCTGTTTCACACTCTATATCATTAGCATGTGGACTGGTGTCAGATTAATTTGCTAGGTCCAAGTATACAGTATGATGTGGCAACCATATTTCATGAAGGTAAAATTTTGTTAAATATTTCAGTCAAGTTTAGAAAACAGTACCTTCTTTTGACAAGGCCATGTTGTTCTTGCCCCATTATTGCTAAGTTTGCAATTTCCTTTCTTTATGAAAAAGATTATTATTTCTCCAGCTGATTTTATCTTTAGCTACATTGTGTGCAGCAAACAATGAGCAAAGGGGAATACAAATATAAAAGAGAATAAAATCTGCCATTGCAGACTAGTTAGCAGCATACAACTTCCACCTGTGGTGTATTCCTATACATAGTTTTTCTTGGAGAAACCTTCCAGTCCTTGAACAAGGGTGCCTGTATGTTTACTTTATTTCCTTGGCTGTCCTTGATAATTAGCTAGGTTTAGCAGAGTCACTTTAGTTCTCTCCTGCTACTTTAAATTCCAACTGAAGGTTTTCCTCCCTTCCCCCACCCCCAAGTGATTGCTCAGGTACAACACACCAAAGGTTTTAAAAACCCTGGATGCCATATTGCAGCTGAAAGCCCTCCAGGTGTAGTATCTCTAGTAAGTGTCCCATGGACTAGCTGATAGTTTTTTTTTAGCGAAGTTCTATCTGGATCCATTTCTGAATCCTATGTCCCCACTGTGTGGAAGAATTTTTTTACTCTACCCATTCATAAAGGGGGCAACTCCTCAGACATATCCATCTTCAGACCGATTGCCATACTCTCTCCACTCTCAAAAATCCTAGAGAAATGCATTCGCAAGCAGGTAATGCATTACCTTCACCAGGAAAACCTTCTCACACCCACACAGCATGATTTCCGTCCCAAGCATAGCACAACTACTGCACTCATATCATTCATCAACATAGTTTCCCTAGCTTGTGATAACAATAAACTTGTCTCATGCCTATTCCTTGACCTTTCTAAAGCCTTTGACACTGTCTTTCACCCACTCCTCCTAGATAAACTTACTAACTTACATTTCTCTCCCCCTACTATCTCCTGGTTCTCCAGCTATCTCTCAACCTGCCAGCAATCAGTTAAATGGCTCTCTGCACTATCCTACCCTCTCACTGTACAAATGGGAGTCCCCCAAGGGTCCATACGTGGACCAATACTCTTTAATATTTTCACCAATTTGCTCTACTCCTCTTGTCCCCAGTCATCTCTTGTGCAATATGCTGATGACTCAACTGTTATAACCATTGCTGACAACCCAATTGACCTCCACTCAACTACCCAGGCATCCTTTCACACCACTGAGACTTGGCTTAGTGATAACAAACTAATACTTAATCCAAAAAAACTAAGCTCCTACTCTTCCTCCCTAAAACATCACCACACTCAAAAGTACATTTACCATCTTATCCTGCAACAACACTATCATCTCAGCTGAATCTAGTACTAAATTGCTAGGTGTTACAATAGATGATCAGCTTAGGTTTGATCTCCATATTACTAATTCGGTAAAAAGAACTCATCAGAAACTTGGACACCTTTTCCGTAGCAAGAAATACTTAACTAACACTGCCCGAATAACTCTCTCCCAGGCATTATTCCTCCCAACACTCCTGTACAGCTGCCACATATTCACAAACCTAAATTCTACACTTATTTCCAAGCTTGAAACTACCAATAATAAGATCACCAGATTTGCAGCTAACCAAACCTACAAGCCACACCACTGCTTAGCAATACACCAACTAGGCTGGCTAGAATTCCCTCAGCTGCTCTAACTATACCAACTACAAATCATCCACTCTATCCCCTATCTACCCTCCTTCTGCCCCAGCCTCTCCACTCTCATATCCAAATATTCCCCTCCTAGGACACTATGCAGCTCAAATCAAGAATTATTAGATATCTACCAACCCAAAACCAAAATAGGCTGCCTTCTCTATAACTATAACTCAGCTATATCCTGGAACCAACTCCCCTTGGAAATAAAATCCCTCCAGCATAGAAAAAGTTTCAAATTAGCCACAAGGATATACCTAAAAACAAAGTGGTCTTGCCACTGTAGCCAACCACCATGAAACCACCATCCTTTCACCTATTTCACCATCTTACTCTTAATGCATCTGTAACACTATTCCCCTGCCTCTTCTACCTATTCCCTTCCTCTATCTCCAACCACTCTCAATTCTTACAGTCTCAAAAAACCTACCTGTCTAGTCTGTCTCCTATACTCTACCTCCCCTACATCTTCTACTAGCCATTCCTACTTTCCTTTCTTATTTCCAAACTCCTATACAACTAGATCTTACCCACTTTAAATAAGCATCTGCCTAACTATTAACTCATTTTGCTCTAAGCAGCTAAAATAATATTGTAACTAGTCACATTTTCTTCTGCTAATTACTTAAAATCTTGTTTGTAACAACTCACATACTTGTCTGCCAATTGTTAATACTTTGTTTAATTGAATTGCCTGAGGAGCTTTTTTTTCTCTCCAGGTCTCTGCTTGTAAGATCCTATAGCTGATTGTTATTACTATGTTACTAAAATTTAATAAATTGTTTTCTAGTCCAGAGGAGCTTTTCTCCCCAGGTCTCGGCTGAAAATGAGCCAAAAGCTCAGCCAGACTAACCCAGTTAACAAATGTAAAATAAAATAAATAAAATAAAATAAAAATAAATTTCCATAATTCATGTAGAATACCAGTTATACTTATCAGTGTAATACTTGCATGATTTGTTTAGGTTAACTTTAATTAACAGGGACTAAAATAATAAATGGCAACATTATTGCTTTTGATAAGCTTACTTTAATCTTGCATAAAAATACCCTCCACACACACACACACACACACACACACACACACACACACACACACACACACACACACACACACACACACACCATACTATCAGGTTTCAAGGAAGGTAAGACCTGGATTTTAGTAAGTCTGCCAATGACATCTTCCTCTGCAATTGCACAGATCACATGTCTTGTTAAACTAGACACATTACAGCCATCACTTTCTTAAATTAATTGGTCTAAACAATTAACATATTTGCTACATTCCTGTAAGTTCATACAGCACCACTATAACTTAAGGTTCTGTAATAAGTCTTTAGTTCTCAACCCCACAAAGCACTAAATCACAACTAACTTGTAGCACAGATCATCACATTGCAACAGTTATGTGATATTTTTTCCAGGGATACAAGCCACCTTACATCACCAATGTGAGAGGCTTTGCTACCACATACCTACCTTACTTGCACACACACACACACACACACACACACACACACACACACACACACACACACACATACTCACTCATCCATCTATACCCTAACTCTGCTGTTACATAACCAAAGAAAAAATAGAAGCACCCAGAAAGGGTGAAACCAGTTGCCAGGCATCTCTCTTTCTCTCATTGACAGAGAAGGAATAACATTCTGGGGCTAGTAACATTGGGGAACTGAAACTTGACCAGTTGCAAAATTAGCTACAACTCACATGTAGAGAAGCCATATTTTATATTTTGCTTCATTAACATGGTTATTAACATATATTAATTTCTTCTTACCATAATGGAGTAACATTATTTAAGCATGCACTTTGATCTTTTAATTAAAATTTCAAGTTTTGACTCTTTTGTTGGGTTTTCCTAGAAATGCCATGGTTCCTTATTTTTCCAGCTAATTCTAATAAACAAAACAGGGTCCATGTAGTCCAGGGCTGAAACCCATGAAATCATTCACTCAGAAACTTTTTGTATAAAATGTAGTTTAATAACATCAGAAAACAAAGTTGAGCATTTAGTCTACAATACACTGGACTTCATCAGTTATTATTTTTTAATTCTGCCATATCGGTCTTATTTTTATTTTAACTCTGTACATTTTGTTCTTAACAGGACAATTTTACCAGTATGGGTGGTAATCAGATGCACAATGTCTAACAACTTTATCTTTAAAGAACATTTTCCACTGTCATTGAAAGAGTACCATTAAGAGTAATTAGCCCTAAGTTCCAAAGTTGAGAGGTTTTAAATATTGTAAGATTTATCCTTAATTTATAGCATAAAGTCTCCATTTGAGTTATAGACAATATATATAAAGTAGTGTATATGTGTGCATTTTGTTAGAACTTGGTCAAGAATGTAAGTGCCAGTGGTTGGAATTAAGATTATGTTCCCATTTACTAGTTTTTTGAATCAGTGTGTCTGTGTGTGCATGTGTGTTTATACAGTAGTTTCTATTAGGGTACCAGATATAACCTGTGCCCAGACCAATAGCTTAGAGGTTCAGACACAAGATTGCCAAATGGTATTCCTGGGTTTGAAACCAGGTCATGGCACAAATGGGCACTAGCAATATCTGTGCAGAAGAAAGGCCTAGGAATCCACTTCCATAATACACCATAAGAACTATATAGGGCCTACCTATATAGTCGATGTGACAATGAGAGGTATTGCTGGCTATGCCAGGAGAAGTATGGCAGTGGATAGGTAACATATGCCAGCACAGCTAGTTAGAATTTTGTAAATAATTATATGTCATTTGTATATCAAACTGATTTGTACAGATGCTTGTGTTACAAAGTGTATTTGTAATGCTGCTTGTGTTAAAAATGTACCCACAGGGGTCCTGACTGCATTGCAATTGATTAAATGTATATGTTTTAACAGAGGATACTAGAAGAGAAGAGGTTAATCTCAGTCCAGCTAACATTGAAAAATAGCAAGAAATTAAATTACCTGGTTTACGTCATAAAAAGTTCATCTTACAGTTCTGATTGCAGTCAGAGGCTAAATGTCTGTACCAGAGAATGGTTTATTAGCTCCTGTAGGAAGAGTGGAAGAGTTTTATGGTACCATAGCTTCCAGATGCTATAACACATCTCAGCAAAGCTCTATCTGCATGTATGGTAACATATATGTGCTAAATTCTGGTTCAGTTTCTAGCAATGGGGGTAGCATGGGAACCAGAGGTCAGATGACCAGATGTATGTGATGCCATTCTGTAATCTAGTACAAAAATGATGCTTTAATAACAGATGAGAGAGAAGTTTCAGAGCAATCTGTTTTTGGAACCTGACAAGGAAGTACACCTCACCTACTTCATCTTGCCTTGCTCTTGTAAGTGAACCAGGGAACAGTAATTCTTTAGATCAGTCAGAAAAATATAGCGAGATTAGTTAAGTATTGTTTTTCTGTATCTGTGTGAATCTATTCAACTGTTTTATTTTCATAGTGCCTGTGATTGAAACTCTGGTGTTTATTGTAAATAGATATTTAGTATTATCACGTTCATTTATTATTTTTTATTAACTATATTTAAACTTTTCATTGTGGCTGGTCCTTTGGAGTATATTTTAACCTTTGAGACTACTCATACTTATTTGGTGACACTGGGGCCACTCCTAAAAGCCTTCCAGTATTGACCAAACACTATCATTTGTATTAATATTAATTTCACTCAGTATAATTGAGTAGCTGGCTTTGGAGTGTCTGGCGGCAGTGTAACTACCTACCTTACAGTCGGGGCAGAAGGGGGCATAGCTAGTAAATCTATGCCAGCCTTTCCCAGATATGTGTGTGTGTGTGTGTGTGTGTGTGTGTGTGTGTGTGTGTGTGTGTGTGTGTGTGTGTGTGTGTGTCAGCTACTTGGAGCAGGTACACAGAGCATTGGTTTCACAGGGAGAGAGAGATTGATGGAAGACTTGGCTTGGACACTCAGCCGAAGACTCAACTCTACAGCTGTGCCAGTGGGGATTCTTATTGGAGACCTGAAGGGAGACCAAGAGATAAATCCAGACCCCAGACTGAGTGTGTTCCCTGTGTATTCTTAAGGGAAAATGTGCTTGATGGAGAGAGCTACATCTGGAAATACTGCATGTATCAATTTTTGGCCCAGAGAGGGGACTTCACAGTTGCCATGAGTTGATTTTAACTCAAGGACATCTAACTTGCTTACTTAATGTACCTTATAATAAAGTATCTGAAGTAATGCTTAAATTAACCATATCAAATAGAAAATTCTCAAGTTCACATCTAAAAAAGAAGCTATTTAATATCCAGAAAAGTAAGCATTTCTGTGATCAGTGTAATTGATTACATGTAAGATTTCTGCTGCATCCATGTCTGACGGAGACTACAGCTGGAGACTGTCTGTAAAGTAAACAGAAACAGTTTCCCATATCCTATGGCTTTTAATATAATGTAATGCACTGTGCATATTCATCTGGATAGATAAAAATTGTAATATCTTCCAGAAATATCACTAACTCTGATATATTGTTTTAATTTAAATCTCTCAGATTAAGAAGCATCCCTTCACTTCTTCATCCAGTTTAGCACCATAATTAAAATCAATCTGTCAGTTTTGTGGTAGAGGCCAAGAGAATACATTTTTAAGGGTGAAGTAAAGCCTGACATTACATAAAAGGCATGGGGGGGGGTAACACAGCTTTTTTCCGTACATCCTATGGTAAATTCCATGTCAGAGGCACCTGACTTTCCCAATTGTTAATGCAGCCATTTTCCTGTAGCATTTTTGTGTCACGTGTTATTCCCATGAGCATATATATTCAATCAGTCTCTGAGAGGGCATTAAGTAGGGCTACTGTCTACTCCTTCAAATCACATAAGTTAAATTCTTAAAATTTCCACATGAGCACTGTAGTCCTGCATTTTCTTCATCATATGTATAACCTAGTTACATTCAATTTTACTAAATAAAATGACCCCAAGGGAAGTAGAAGTAATCACAAACACAAAAAACTGGACAGTCATATTTTATATGAACAGCTAATTTTAAAAGGGAACTCCTGCCTAGATGTGCATTTTAAGTAAGACATTCTATGAATTTAGTTCTATAGCACTGAAATCCGATTGACTGCACTACATACCGTAATGTTTCCTTGATAACTGCTTTCAAAAGAGGCATTCTGGCAATGTCATTTGTTGTTGGAACCCTATCTGAAACCACGTCATTTACCTCCTGGTAGAGGGAATTCTGAATTTTTGGATCCTTGGCCAAATGATAGAGTGTCCATGCAAGAGTGTTGGATGTCTATAAGAAAGCATAAAAAATCCATATTGAAAAGACTTTGCAGAAGCTGTATGACCATGTATAATCAAAGGTTCATCAATAAACTGCATCAAATTCAAGGAGGAGACTGGTGATTTTTTTTTCTACTGAAACAAGATGATGACACCAACAGGAAAGAAACCTCACTCATTTCTAGCACTGGTGAATGATGTGCCTTTTCCTAACAAGGGATGATGAATTTACTGTCAAGTCTTCATATAAATGGTCAGTCATTCTTCAGCCAGCTTCAGCTGCCCTGATTACTATACAGTAAATGTGTATTCAAATTATTATTGAAGGATTACTTCTCATCAATACTTAAACTAACAAAATGCTAAGCACACTGTTTATTAAAACCTTACACCAGCTTTACCTTCCAAGGAGTAATGAAACAATAAAAAAGCAGAAAGCAGAGTAAAAAAAAGATACATTTAAACACAAACCGATAAAAACAAGAAATCAGTTATTCATTTCCAATGTATCATATTGTTTAGACCTTATATTTCAATATTAGTGTTCTCTCCTTTTGTAGTAATACTCAGGTTTAGGCTGTTAAAACTCATCAGCTCTGAGATGTTTAGTTGAACCAGAAAATTTAACCAAAAAGTGCAAAGCACTGCCCTCATGGTGTCTGTCTTGTTCTTTGGCATGTTCCCCACAATCTAATTCTAAATTTCTCTAAGCTTCTCCTGTACAGAACATGCTGCAGGAACATGTCAAAGCAAAGACTATCCCAAAAGAATTACAAATAAAGAGATCCAAACTACACAAATAAATACTATTACTCCTCTAAAATATTCATATTTTTAATTACTACCATCCCCTAGCTAGGCAGACTGAACAATTTTTTTTTTTTTTAATTTTTGCAAAAAGGTCATGAAAGAATCATAATACACTCTGAATATAACCAATATTCACTTCAATCTGTAAATGATGTGGCTACTTTAATGAAAGCCTGTTCTTCAAAATATAAAAAGAAAGTAATCACATTGCTTTAGTTTTAGAATACACAGAGTGTACACAGAGCAATGAGATCAATGTGTCTTTGCCATGTCATCTGTTCTTTATCAAAAATACCACAGCCTGAGCCAAAAGTTCTACCTAAGTATTTCAGAATAATTTAAAACGAAAGAAAAGTATATTACAAAAAACAGCTCAGATTGAAAATAATCAACATACAGTAGGATAATGCCCTATTACCAGCTTAGACTGAACTAGATGGCATCAATAAAAGAAAAACAAAATAAGTGTGGGTTATTTATTCAAAGACCACTGTACCTTACTCCCAAAACAGGGAATCCCCAAAAGCAATAGACTGAAGACATACCAAAATGTTTTATTTATTTATTTTCATAAAGAACCACCATTAGAACGCTGTCTATTTAAACATGCTTCAGACTACACAGAGGCTGAAAATGCATCCTATGTCTCCTTGCATCTCAATATGTAAACTTAATGATGAAATTATTTTCATGTAATAGGCATTTTTGAAAATACTACTATGATAATGTATTGGCAAAATGAGTTATAGAGGAATACGTTTTTATGACTGCATTACTTACAACTGTCAACATTACCACTACAAAACTTTCTGACAGTTAAGTTTCCTTACTTTAAGGATCAAAAATAGGGAAAATGATCACTTATGTCAGGTAATATTATTCTATATTTCCTACTGGCGGTATTAAGATAATTAACTACACAAATGAGATAAGAGGAGCTTTTCTTCAACATCTAGACTAGCATCTACTACATTGTCCTGTTTTTCTGGTAGTGCTACAAAGAAGTAATTCTCAGCATTTCCTCTGGAAAAGCATACTAGTATTTAACCAACAGGTGTGTAAGACCCTATACATTTCCAGTCATGGGGATTCAGGAAGTTTCATCTCTTTTCCATAAGCTAGATGTTAAGCCAATACAGTTTGTAAACCATTGTTTACATTCCTGTCGTAATCATTTCTTTTAAATATGTCTTGTTTGCTGCACGTTTGCAAGGAGGGAACATAAAAGATAAGGAATATAGGGCTTCCAGTATGGTACTCTAAGGAGAAGCACATCCCTCTAGTTGATCCTGTAAAAAAGTCATTGCTAGTTGGCTAGACACTGGTGATTACTTTGCAAAACTCATGTTTCTGAATGATAGTTGGTTTGGCATGCATAGAAAAACAAAGTAAATAAAGGGACTACAGGCTATGAAAATACTAGGAGTGTTAGTCAACCTATAGCTTGTGCAGAATCTGTAGCAGGAAAACATTCTGGTGACAAATGACTATTGTGGGCTAAGTTCTTTGTTTATCATGCCTTTTCTGATGACAGCAGTATCACTTTTTCGGCTTATTCATTGTGTTAGTGTCATAGTTTAACAAATGTGCAAGCACAAAGAATTTATACAAGTTTACATTTTTTTCTCTTTGATTCATCCACCTTGTGATGCCCCACCACTGGCAACAGTAATCAAGGAGCCTCAGTCCTCACCACTGACAACAGTGGGGGATGTACATTGAGAGGATCACAGGTGCACACACAGTATTTCCAGATGCAGTTCTCTGCATCAAGTGCAATTTCCCTTAAAGGCACACAGAGACCACAGTCAGTCCAAGGCTGGTTTCTTCCTCTTTCTCCATATCCCCAATAAAACTCTCCACTGGCACAGCTATAGGGTTGAGATCTCAGCTGAGTGGCCAAGCTAAGACCTCCAGCACCCTCTCTGTCCAACCAGTGCTTTGTGTCCCTGCCCAAGTAGCTAACACACACACACTTTGAGGTTTGATTTACACACACACACACACACACACACACACACACACACACACACACACACACATGGGAAAGTCTGGCACTTGTTTACTAGCTATGCTCCCTTCTGCCCAGACAATAAGGTAGTTATTACTGCGACCAGCCAACTCTTTATCGGCTACTTTAAGGCCCTTAACAAACGGTGTCCAATTTTACTGTTTAATGTTACTATCAATACAAATGATAATTTGACCAAGAGCAAGGCTATTAGGAATGGCCTACACAGTGTCACCAAATAAATAGGCAAGTACTCTCAGAGCTTAAATATGTCTCACAAATATCAGCCACAATGAAAGGTTTAAATATATTTAATAATAAATAAAAGAACAAGAAAATACTCAGTATATAATCACAGTAACATTAGAGTTCAAAATCATTTAAAACAACATTGCAGGACAGTCTCAAATAAATAAAGAAAAACATCTAAATTAAACTTTGCTATATTCCTGACTATATCTAGAGAATTACTATATCTTAGTTAACCTGCTTACAGAGCACGCAAGGCAGATGTGGTGAATGGGTCTTCTTGTCAGGTCAAAGAAAAAATACAGATTACTCAGTCTCTCTCAGAGAGTCCTTAAATTAATATCTCAAATATTACTGCTGGGATAGCTTGCAGGATGACATCACTTCTTGTCAGCTGACTCTATCCCAGGTGAAAAATAACCATTGATGCAGCTGGTAGCATTTAGCATCTACCTGTGAAAATACATAAACAAGGGCTTTTCTTAGATCTAAGGCAGATCCTGGAAGTCATAAAACAATAAACACTTCCAAGACAATACAAAAAAAACCTTCTAGTTCTAGACATTGTGTCTGTTACTGCACTGAAACTGAAAGATAACATCCTTGTTTATGGCCTAACCATAAAGTAATTTAATTTCAACTAGTTTTCTGAAGTTAACCTCTTGTGTTTCAGTTTCCATTGTTAAAATATATACATCTAAACAGTTACAACAGTGAATATACATTTCCCTTCTTTTCCAGTAGGGTACACTGTGGACACATCTTTAAGCTCAGTACTTTACAGCTCTTTTCAACATGTCTGTACAAACCTAGCTTGACATACACATAACAAACAGTTCTAATAAGGTTGTAACACAAGCATCTTAAATGAAGCATGTTGACATTCACAAAAGATACAGCTGTGCTGGCAGTATCTCTCTTTGTCACTCTTCTATATAAATCATGTTGATATTCATAAATGTCATATAATTATTTACAAAATTCCAGACAGCTGGGCTGGCAGTATCTCCTTTTGTGACACATCTAACCATTTTTCTTAATACAAACATTTATGCAGAAATTACTGGCAGAAGTATTGCTTGCACTCATTGTTGATCCAATTACATTTTATTAGTTTTTTAAATGCATTTCTTAATTTATTTGCTTTGGATTAGAAGTAAATTCAGACTAGATAAAATCCCTTTTCACAGGCAATTACCATGAGCTTACACAAATGTACCATACAACGTTGAGTTAACTTGTACAGTTTTTTTTTTCAACACCTTTATTGAATTATCACTTGTGATATACGGAAATGTACATTTATACAAAAGTAATTAAACTGTATTAACAAATTAACATTAATAAACATTATACTTCACACACACACACACACACATATATATATATATCATATAACCTAAGCAACATTACATACATTATTCAATTCCTGCCCCCTTAACAAGAAACATCTTTATTAAACCATCACTTATGACATAACCAATCATGCATTTATATAAATGAAAACAAACCACACTGATACAATCCTAGTTGCAAGCATTTTGCACCACAAACCATACTGACACACTCCCAGTTGCAAACATTATACATCACTTGTAATCTACCCAATCATTTTCAAACATTACATAGTCCATAAAAGTCCTGCCTTCTTTTAAACCTCTTTCCTACCTGTATATATTGCTCCCACAGTTCCCATTTTTTCCTATGTAGTTTGCTCCTATCCTTTTCTAAAGATCTCAATTCCAGTTGTTTTATCTCTGTTACTATATTTACTAATTCTAAGATAGTTGGTTTAGATTTTGATTTCTATTTTCTAGTAATTGCTTTTTTGGCAGCCACCGTAATTAGACACAGCAAGGCCTTACCATGTCTAGTAATTCCAATTCTGTATCATAGATCAGAAAAATCATCTCCCTCATCACACCAATCCACCCACCCAGCATCTTCAACAGTGCATCCCAAAGGGAATCCCTAAAGTCCACCAACCCACCATACTCCCAGAAAATATGTTCCCAAGTGCCTCTTTCTTCCCTGTCACACCTCCAACATTTGCTGTTTACCTGGGGAAAAATTATTTGGAGTCTATTTTGGCTATAAAAATATCTATGTAAACATCTCCAAGCAAAAATCCTAAATCTTCTAGCTTTTCTTGCATATTTGGGAGACATACATATATCCTTCCATTGTTTCTTTATGAATTGCTTATCCAGTCTCTCTTCCCAATCCTTTCTAATCTCCTCTGATTGATTCTTATACTTATCATGCAATATTTTATATGCCCTACTAATTATTGCTTTTTTAATGGCAGCTTCTATTCTAGATTCTACTAAAAACTCTACCAGTGCTATTCTTTCATTTAGGACACCCCTATTTCATTCTCTTTGCCTATACTCTGACATCAGTCCTTGATAGGGAAGGCAATCTCTAACCTGCAGTCCAAATAAACTCTTGGCCTCTTCCCATTCTATTAACTTTTCCTCTCTAGTTATTTGCTCCTAATACCTTGGTTCCATTACCAGTTTTCTCCAATAAATTCCAGCCCCCTCTTTCCTATTGCCTATATCTCTAATTGCAGTCATTCCTATCTGCAGAATCTCCTTTCTCCACTCTTCTGTTGGCTTAGCTCTTAGAATACTTCTGTTTTATGGATATAATATTCTGTATAAAAAAAACTTTCGGCTTTTCCCATTTAGGGGTCGCCACAGCGGAACTCCGGTCTGCTCATGACTGACAGTGGATTTTTACGGTGCCGAGTTGTCAGCCTGATGCCCAACCTTCAACAAAGACATGCCCATTCACGCTCGCACCTACCTGCATGTCTTTAACGTCACTCGACCTCGGGGAGGACATGCAGACTCCACACAGAAGGCGCTCCAGCCAATAATCGAATGGGAGATCCTCTTGCTGTGAGGAAACAACGCTAACTGCTGCACCACCACAGCTATGGATATAATATTCTGTATGATTATTGTTATTCCCCTTAAAGGCTTGCATACAAAATCCCAGTCTCTCCTTGTTTCTTGAGTTTCCAACCTGTTTCAACATCATCTTTTTCCACTATAAATGATAGTTTTCTGCTTGTGCTATGTATAGTATCCTTAACTGTGTGGCTCTGAAATATCCTTTAAATTGAGTAATCCCAATCTGCCCTGTTCTACTGGAAGAATCATCTTATCCCTCTTGACTCTTTTCATCTTCTCCTCCCAAAAAAAGTCCTTCAGCTCTTCATTTACTGCTATCCACAACTTCTCCTCTGGTTGATAAAAATATATCTGGCCTGTGTATAAGAGTAAAGGGACTAAAAATATTTTGACTACTTGTATCTTACTATCCATATCCAGAAAACAAAGCTTCCATTTTCTCAGTTTTTGCATTATCTTTTGTTTAGTCTCTTCCCACATATCCTTAGCTGCTACACCAGAATCATTTTAATACATACTCCTAAATATTTCATTTTATCATGTCCCCATAAGTATGGATATTGCTGAACCAATTTGTGTGGGGGTACATAATTTACTGCTATTGCCTTTGTTTTAGCTTCCTTAATTTTGTATCCTGAAAAGATTTAAAACTGTCTCAAAATGTTTCACAACATTGTAATATCTTCTTTTGGTTTTGTCAGGTATAAAACAACATAATCTGCAAATAGAGCCAGGTTTTCTTGACTACCATACCAATTATATCCTTGAATTTCTGAGTCCCTTATTTTCTTTGCCAGTGGTTCTAAATATAATGCAAATAACAAAGGGGAAAGAGGAAATCCATGCCTAGTTCCTCTGCTCAAGCAGACATTACCAGAGATGATCCCACCCACTTTAATTTTTGCCTCAGATCCCTCATATATCCTCCTAATCAACCTTATTTTTTTTCATGAAATGCAAATGCTTCCATTGCCCTGCTCATAAAGTAACAGCTTACTCTGTCAAATGTTTTCTCTGCATCAAGACCCACTAACAATAATGGTATTTTCTTACATTCTGCTTCCCTCTGGATCATCAGTGTTCTGTTAATATTGTCAAATGTTTGCCTCCCCTCCACAAAACCACACTGATGCACATCTATCAATTTTTGCTTTACTTCTGTCATTCTTTTAGCTATTATAGACATGAAAAATTTATAATCATGGTTTAGTATTAAAATGGGTCTGTATGAAGCTGGTCTGATGGATCTTTATCCTCTTTAGGTATTACAACTACCACCGCTTTCTTCCAGGCTGTTGGTACTTCTCCTCCTCTTAAAATACTGCTAAACAAAACCTTCCAGATCTTTATATTTTTTTTCCTCTTAACTTCCACAGGAATACCATCTATTCCTGGGGACTTTCCTGTATATTGGTTATACATCACAATTTGATGTCATCTCCTCCTATCCTAACCATTAATAATTGAGCCTCATCATCCTCTAACTTTGGCATATTTAATTCTTCCATAAACATTTCCTTTTGTATATTTTCTTAATTTCCAGTTTCACTGCTTTATACAGACTTTCTCAGAATTTCCAAAATATTTCTAATACCTCTACAGTATCTCGTTACCTTCCTTGATATAGGCTCCCTAAGCTTGATGACAGCCCTTTCTACTTTCTGCTGCCTGAGTCGTTGTACTAAAAGATTTTGTGCTCTACTGTTATCATCAAAAAACAGTTGCTTAAAAGCAACCTTTCTAAACTTGTGCATATTATCAAGGTAATCCCTTATTTTCTGCTTAGCATTCTGTTAATGAGAAATTTCCCCTATTCTGCAATAATTTAACATTTGTCAGTCCCTATAAATAATTCTCCTTACTTCTTAACCATAGCTCCCTTTCTTTTATTTCCGCCTTATTTTTAAACTCCACCTTAATTTTATCCCACTCCCTAGCTATATTTTCAGAAAAAAAAAATTCTATCCTCTTTAAGTGCTCTTGGATAGTCTCCACTTCTCATTCCTTAAATTCCTCTCTTTTCAACAGATAGGTGGGAAAGTGCCAGTGTTTCATTTTTATTTCATTACCCTGTATTTTTATTTTAATTACTATTGGCGCATGATTTGAAATAGTTATTGGGTGTGTATCACTACCTCCAATTAAATGCACATGTTCCTATGAAATGTAAATTCTGTCTAGCTTAGCCCAGTTTTTATATCTTGGGGAATAATATGTAAATTCAGTTTGAACTCCTGTTACTGAATTCACATCTTCCATGCCAAATATTTTCATAAATTTCTTCAAAAATCTACCCTCCTTTGTTATACTTTCCCTTCTGGCCCCCCCGAGACACATCTTCACTGTTGCAAATCACATTCCATTCCCCACCTGTAAGTAATATTCCTTGCTGAAAACTGATTATATCTCCCAGAAGTTTTGAAAGCTCCATTATAGCAGTTTTTAGATGGAATATAAATATATAGAAGTGTAATCCTCTTCCCTTACCAGTAGCCCCTTAGCACTACAAATCTGCCATTATTATCTTATCCTCTTCTATCCCATTGCAATTAATATAAATACTCCTCTTTTCCTCTATTCCAAATATTCCACTGAATAACCATCCTGAAAACCTTTCTTTATCAAATTCACATGTTCAGTTATTTCTCCTGTAACATAGCTATTTGCACTCTACATTTCACTATTCTTTTTTTTTTATATTTATCTCCAGGACCATTGGCATTTAAAGACATTACAGAAAACATCATTGCATTAAAAAGTTATTATTCCAACCTTTTATGTATAACACCTTTTTTAAATGTCTAGTTCCAGTTTTTGTGTTATGTGCATGCACTGTTTGACAGGTTGAACTTTTATAAAGTTGTTTCTTGTCATATCCATTTCAGCCTATGTCAAATCTTACAAAACTTTTTGTTTTATTGAAAGTCCTCAAACAAACAAAAAAAAGCATACCCCCAATACCCCCCTAAAACCTATTACCTTTATACAAACATACAAAACTATATACATTTTTAAATATTGAAATTTCACCCTCCTAACAGGAAGGTAAGTCCCAAACTGACAGCCCCACTGACAGATTTGAAATAACTTAAAAGAAAGGTTAAACACTTCTATTAAGGATCATAGGAAGTTACTAGGCTAATGGCCCTAGGGGCCCTTACAAACCTAGCCAAGTTCTATCCTTATTTCCATGATGAGCACCTAATGCCTGTGTCCAAGAGGGACACAGGTGGAACCCATGGGGTGAATTTATGGTTACCCATCCAGTCTACATTTGAAGAGGGCCAATGAGGTGCTCTGTTTGACATGAAGTGGGACTCTGTTCCAAAGGTGTGGTAACCTCTGGAAGACAAATCTGTCCCTTCAGCGGGTTCTATTAATGTCACATACCAAGTTAAGATCTTTAGAGTGAGTAATATGTGTACCATTAGACTTGTGTGATTAAAGGTAAGATTGCTGTCAACCTGTGCCCAGGGGTCTCTCCACTGAAAGAGTGTGCGTAGTGGGGTGCTATGACATCATTTGGAGATTCTATGACTGCTCCCAGTTTACAGTCATCAGCAAACTTTGCCAGCACCAGTCCTTTAATTTTTGCTTGTACTTCAGAGAGATAGACTCCAAAAAGTAGAGGTCCCAGGATTGATCGCTGTGGAGCAGTGGACTGGCACTGGCTGTTGTCTGCTGTTGGTTGGAGGTATTTTGACTTATTTATATGTGGTGTATCAGTGAGAGATCTAACTCTAACCTATATGAGAGGGAGGATACCGCTGTGCCGAGTTTGTCAATATTGATACCCAAGTGGGGGGGTAGTGTCAAAAGCTGGTAGACTGTTGTTGATAAGGTCCATGATGATTCACTCCTTGGCCTTGCAGATAAGACTAGTCAGGCTAATAGGTCAATTGTTGTTCCACCAGTGGAAGCACCACACCTTTGTGCAAAGGAAAACTTCATTCATTTCATTTCCAGGCTGGAGTCAAAGCTGGTGCTTACATTATAAATGAAAAATTCTGGTGCTGCTGCTTCTAGAGCTTATTCATGTTGCAGCCTTAGGATGCAATATGGGATGTTATCATGTCCCCATACATGTTGTGTTTTGCCTTTAGGGGGCCTACTGCTTGCTGTTTAGAGATACAAGGTAGGGGACAGGTGGGAGGTATGTGGGGGGGGTGTGTGGTGGTGGGGCAGGGGGTTGAGTTTTTCCACAGATCTGTCAGCCAACAAGGTTAGCTATGTCTACAGGCTCAGTATCTTAAGTATCAGTAACTACCAGTTCTTAAATCTGGGCTTTTCCTTTTAGGCCTTTAATGTAACTATAAGTTGTCTTGTGGTTATCCCAGTTGAAAGAAGGTAATGTGAATTTGTAGTATGCTTTTTGAGGCCTTCACAAGTTGGTCTTTATTTGCAGAGAGGGAGTTTTCCTTGTTCCAGTTTAAGAGCTCTCTTTTCTTACTCTCTGGTACTTTCTTCCTCTTGTAGTAAAGCAGTCCCCCACTTGTCCCCAGGCAGGTTTGCTAGAGGCTGTTTGGTCGTTTGGTCTTCCTCAAGTCAAATGTAGTTACTCAGGGTTTAAACAGTTTATATACAAATTTAGTGTAGAGAACTCTGCACAGGAGGGGTCAGAATGTAGGGCAGTGAAGAGACTGATTTGTGGTCATATCTCACCAGGGGAAGACCTCACAGTGGGGTGCTACAGTGGTCCCCCCCAAGCAAAAGCACCGATCCGATGGAAAACCCTTGTGGGTGGGGAACAGCTGGTCTACAGCTGGAGCACTGGAGTTAAAGTCAAGGAATGTTTGGACAAACACAATTGTGATGAAGCCCAATTAATGGAGATCAATGGATGGGTAGTAGTTATTAACACCATGGTGTTTGTGTTGGGATAGGATGAACAACTATGCAGAACAGAGATACAAAGAGTCCCATGATTGGATGGGATGAATGGGGGGGTAATGTGTGGTGGGGGTATCTTACTGACTTTACTGACATCCTGTTGCACCAGGAAGTAATCATACTAATCATGCAGATTTAGCAATCTCTTTGTGTAATATTGACATACCACCTCCCTTAGTTTTCACACCTTCAGTTAATGGTCTAAATGTGTAGAAGGAGGTGTAACCCAGTATGGCTGGGGTGCTCTCCACAGCCTTGAACCAGGTCTCCATGACTGCACAAATGTCTGTGTCTTCCAAGGTGAGGACTGCTTCCAACAGAGTGCAGTTTCATGTTAAGACTCCTAGTGTTTAGCAGTATAACCTTGAGGTTGTTTTCAGATGGTGTTTTTACATCGGGAATTTTGTCCTTGACACACTGCCTAAAAAAGGCACTATAGGGGTGGCAAGAGCCTTAGCCAGTAGCCGAAATCCCAGGGGTGACAGATAAAGACCATCTCTGGCAAAGCAGCGAGGTCTGTCAATCATGTCATCCCAGGCTGACAGATACTGTATCTCCTTAGAATGACACCAGAAACTAAGCCAATTATTGAAGTCAATCATCTTCTGTTTGTAGTGAGGCATTATCCTAGGTGAAGGCAAAATGCTGCTTAAGGGTAGGGACATACCTACCTGAGATACATAATCCGAGAGCTCAGTCATGTCTCTCTTCATATAGTCCAGAGAGGTATGTCTCCAGTCATTCACACTAACATGGACTATGACGGAGTCATAACAATACCTGTTGTTGAGAGACATGAGTGCATGTGTGATATGGTGGATCCTAGCACCTGACAGCTGACAATGACCTTTTCCTTATCCAGCCTGGTGAGAAGGACAGCTGTGTGTCTTACATTAGAATCACCTATGACTAATGTTTGGTTTTGTATTTTGCCTTAAGGGCTTGACAGGTGAGATACTGGAGCATGGTATTATGTATACTGTGTTCTATAGAAAAAGTATTATGTGTAGCATGCTTGTGTTTGTGTTTGGGAGGTCTCTCATGTTTAGGTATGTTTATAGTGAGGACCTCCATGTGATATGTGTGTGAGTGGAGTAGGAGGTGAGGTATGCATGCTGACAACCCACTCATTGTCATATGTACTGACTGGCATTGGAGAGAGCATGGATTCAAGGCTCTTAATATGGTTGCTTCTTTCACATGTAGAGTTTGTGTCATAGAAGTAGAGGGTTGTCAGTGAACATGAGGCAGCTGCTGCAGTGCCTCAGGATGCCCATGTCAACTAAGCTGGCTGGAGAAACTGTGGGAAACTGTCTATCTATAGTGTTAGGATAAATTTATATGGTCAGAAAAAGAGATCACACTTAGGAATGGCTAGTGGGTGAGCGGTATGTTGGTACCTCTGAGGCTAGGCTTAGTGTTCAACCTGACAGTAGAGCAGGGCCACAAAAAACTTCTGGAGGACCACAATTGGTTTTGTCTTTTATTTATGGCTCTCCCAGCTGAGAAAACCCTGAATGTTTTCGTAGGACATTATCTCCTAGCCAATTTCTCTTCTTGTTTTTTTCCTCAATCAATCACTCTCCACCAGACTGTAGCAAGTTTGTCTTTATCAGATTGTCTCCATGGAGACATGAGAACCAGGCAACCCGTTTCTCTTTATCAGATTGTTTCCATGGAAACATGAAGACCAGCTGCAGAATTGCTACTGAACATACATATATTTGCTAGAAAAAGCCTCAAAATATTCAATGTTCATTTTCATTTACTTGTTTACTCTTAAAACTTGTTAATAAATCAACCCAAGGTCCTTAATACAGTCATTTCCCCATGCAAGAATGAGAAAACCACATTAATTTTTCTTTTGTCATGTTGTTTTAACCAGGCTTTTTTTCATTGCATTGCCTATATTTGTTAAAACTGAACAAGAAGGAAGAGAAGGGAGAAAGAAAAGAAAAAAAGAACAGCAGCACCTGTTTACAATCCCTATTACATTTAAAAATAACTGAGAAAACTTTACTTTATAGCATGCAAAGAAAACTATACACCACAAAAATAGTGTTAGTAAGAAAAAAAAGTGCTTAAGTAACAGTTAACTTTCTCTCTCCTCTTTCCCTCTCCAAAGCATTTTTAAACATTAATGAAAGAAGTATGGCCTATGCTTTAGAGTCCCCAACAAATCCAGCAAATTCTGAAAAATTCCAATATTTCCAGATTTTCTCATTCTGTCATATTTCACACATATAATTATTGCATTGTAATCCCACATTAAGTTACTGGTTACATTATTGTTCATCTCCATCTCCCAAATCCTGTGTCTGTTTCATTTCCAATGTCCTCTTGATTCTTCTAGTCAATTGTTATGCTCCTTTCCTTTACACCAACATTTTCCATTGAAACACTGGAAAAAGTTTCACAGGTACTGTCTCTCTGTGGTCTTTATTACCAGAAGAAAAGAAGCAGAATTTATTTTTGTTTCACAGCTCAATTTTTGTTGAACAAACTTTTGTATTTCCTCCTTAGCGTGTACTTCATCAAGAAATTATTTTGTCCCTCCAGGGAAGAATACTTTGAAGACAACTGGGTACAGTAGTTTGAATCTCACACCTGCGTCTCAACATTCCCTGAACAGTAGAATAAATTTGCTTCTGTTCTTCTTTGTGTACAATGAGTAATCATTCTCCACACTCTGCTGTCTCCCCCTTTTAGTTCTTTGTCCTTCTGCCACAGTTTTGTCAAAATCAACTTTTTCTGCTGGTATGATTGCATTTTTTACTATTTAAGCTCTAGGTTGCTTTCTCATAGCCAGGTTTGGAGCATACACAAAATGTGCCCTTTCAACTAACAACTCCTGCTCTGGAACACCAGTCCAGTTGCTTATTTGCATTTTCATAAAATTAATGCAGTCTATTCCTTCCAGTTTCTCTGGTATAGCTGAAAATCTCAGGTTTTTCCTATGTGCTCTATCCTCTAATTATATTATTGTTTGAAACATGACTTCCTGAACAGTTTCGTATTCAGCTAGCCTTTTCTTCATTTTGACCTCTGATTTTTGCAGCTTTATCACCTCATCTGAATATTTGTTTAAAGCTTCTTCCATTTTTCCAGCCTTTTGTTGTTTGCATTGATATACTCCATCAGTGTTTCATTTATTTTAACCAGATCTGTGTGCAGTTGTTTTAGATCTTCCTGAAGGTTACTGGAATTCATGTCTGGAGGTTGCAATGCTTTTTGTTGAACAGCTACAGAACTTTCCCCAGTCAGTGTTTCTTCCTCACTTTTTGCAGCTGATTTTTTCCGGGTCCTCTGTATTTCTTTTCTCCTAGCATCCAGACAGTACGCTTACTAGCCAGTTACTGAAATTGACCTGTAAACTCATATCTACTGGCTTTCTCAGCTGAGTTTCTGTTTTCACACTGGAAGAGCTAGAATTAAGCTGTTACTCAATGTGCAGCCATCTTGGAAGTCGAGCTAACTCGTACAGTTGATCACCATTTTAAGTATATTATACAGCACTTACAGCATGCTAAAGTTACAGATATCTGAAGAAAAATCAGCATTATTTGACAGTTTATATACAAGTTTACGCTAAAATTTTTGTAGACAGACAGTAGATGAGGCATAAACATATTTATCTAGTTACTCACCTGAGACATGTAAACATATGACAGAGTGTGAGAATTGTTTTGCACTTGATTTGGATGCAAAGGATAAAGTTTAGTAATGTGCTGGTACAAGGGTAGGACTGTAATTTAACTGAGATTTTGAAATATATAAGGGAAGCGATTCAAATAGGAAGGGGGCTTAGTAATTAGGGTGGTACAGCTGCAGAACTGCTTTGTTGTCAAGTAAGATTTCAAGGAGGTTTCAAATAGTAGACCAGATGAGATATTTCTGCTGTTTTTGGAAGAGCTCCACAGTTTAGCAACATATACAGAGTACAGACTATTATGATTTTTAGATTTTTGCGAAAGCATTAAGTAGTTTAGTGAACGCAGTTCTCTGTAAGGTGAGTGTCATTTTAATTACTGGATGGAAAGCATCTGTCTGGACTGTAGAGGAAGTTATGGACAGTCCTAATGAGAGTGTAGATTAACAGATTAGTTACCTCTGGCTAGTTTAGAGATTGAAGTACAAGGCAGTGATGTATTTAGTTAATGTGGGTACTTGCTGTATCAAGGATTGGAGCTAAACAGTACAGTAATTTCTGTTTGTATGTATGCACCCATACTGGCAGTAACTTATCCCATTTGAGTGAAGGGGGACAATAATATCCCTAGATCTAGACACAATCCCTTTCTTTATAAACTGTGAAATATTTTCTTAAAACAATGAGCACATGTTGGTTGAAAGTTAGGTAACTTTAGGTAATTGAGCTAATGGATATTCATAATAAACTTCTTCCTGCAATATATGCATATCCATTACTTCAAGCAGGTGGCCTCTCAATCAGTGTTAATATTTGCATAGTGTAATGGATTTGTATACGTCAATTAAGTTAGGAATACCTAAACTTGCATGAAATGAGGAACAGAAAGCATTCTACACTTACAAAGAAACAAGACAGAAAGATAAAAAAGATGAGCATCCCTTTTGATATTAGAATTAACCTATCTCATTTGGTATTAGAAAAGACCCATTTCATGGTCAAGAATTATATATTACCCCCAAATGAGAATAGCTGGGATTATACCACAGATAATTTGAGGGCACACATGCATGGGATAAAGCATTTAGGAGCTGTCAATGTTCATTAGTTGTACAGGGCCTGTCATGGGATAAATTTTCTGTTTACCATCCATAGATCCAAGTTGTGCTTGAATATTGACAGGGATGAGCTTTGTTTTACGTGGATAGGGATTCTGTTCCAGAGCAGAAGTATCCTCTGTGAGATATACCTGTCCCTTCAAACCATTCTGTTGATGTTGCAGAAGAGGTTTAGATCCCTAGACCAAGTATTCCTAATGCCATTTGACTTGCCAATGTGCAGTAAACCCATCAGTATTGGGTCAGAGGATGCCTTGCATGCCAGACACAGGTCATCCTTAACAGTCTGTAGGATACCGAGCATAGTGACAGGGCTTTGAGTCAGACCATGTAAGATATATTGTTTAGATCTTGTATCTTTTTACTAAGGTAGCTCTGTATGTGTTGTAGTTCTTGCATGTATCTGGACAGCTGCATGCCAGCGGGGTATTATACTCAATGATTGGCCTAATGAGGGCTGAATAAAGGGGAACAGTGATATCCCTAGATCTAGATCTTACTGGTGACACGAGGGATGTGGCTTTACTCCGGTTTTAGCCACGACAAAAGGTGGCAACCCTAGTGTAGTAACATCATTCAGATTCATCTCAGTGCATTGCTACATTGAGCGTTTGAGATTATGAACATAATTAAAAAGGCCTTGTGATTCTTTGGCTTGGGTAGCTATTTTAGCTTCAAACTGGGCTTTGGTGGATTTCATAAAGCTCATGAGTTATTTGTTTATTTCAGTGATGAGGGCTCTATCATTCTGAGAATTATCTTTTTACTTTTGGTCAAAATTGTCTTCATTTTACTTTAAAGCTTTTTGATAGTATGGTTCCACAATGCAGGTTTGTTTCTGGAGTTTGTCCTACACTTGTTCCTACAGGATACAGCTGCATCTATACCATTATTTACATGCTGGTATAGTATGGCGGTGTACATTTCTAGATATTCAATGGAGTTAACTGACTTTTTTTTGTCCCTGACCCTTGAAAAATCAAGCAAGAATAGAAGTCATGAATATTGGCACTCTGATCAACAAAAGGTTGCCTAATATTTGATGCATCTGATTTATCTATCCATCCATTTTCGAATAACCCAATGTATCCTTTACAGGATGGCAAGAATGGTGAAGATGAACATGCCCAATATGCACAAAACATTGAAACCTATTCTGGACAATGTGAAAGTCTATCAAAAACACATATTCACACACACAAACACTTATAGATAATTTGAATATCAATTTACCTACTGTATGTTTCTAGGAGGTGAAACGAAACTGAAGCAATAGGGGAAACCTATGTAAATAGAGAGCATACCTCTCAACTGTCCAGATCTTTGTACAATGTCCAGATTTTTGCCTCATAATTTTGGTCGGTTTCTCATACAATTTGTGGATTTCTGTCAAATCACTGAGGATTGTAGTGACTAAATAATGGCAAACATTTGAGTTTCAGGCCTCATATCCTTCACAAAATACATATCAACATAAAACCTGTTATTCTAGCAAGTTCCTATGTCTATAGGAGCAATATTTAATATACATCCCTATTTGGGGGTCTTTGCCCCCCCCCCACATTATTTTGGGCTTTGTCCAGATTTCTTGTCCTGAGAAGTTGACAGATATGATGAAGGGAAGGCATGCAAACTCTATGCATAATGCACCCGAGCCAAGACTCAAACCACACAACCTCTTGCTGTGACTCACATAACAGACTTACATATAACCCCCCCCCAAAGTTAAAAGAATGCCAACATACAGTACAGTACAGTACAGGCAAACAGAAAGGCAACCAGAAAATGTTCAGATTTCAAACAGTATATGTCAAAATCACATTTTTATTATAAAGTTGTAATTTCACTTACAGTGTCCACTCCAGCAAGCAGTAATTCAACCATACTTCCATAAATCTCCTTCATTGACAGCTTACCACCAGCTAACATTGATGTCAGGTACTCTCCTTGTATCTCCTCTCCACGGTCTATTCGAGCTTGAATAGTCTCCATCTTTTTGTCAACCAACATCTTACCTAAAGATTTTTAAAATGCTGAATATTATTGTGTCCATGAAACCATACCACAAGCTTTCTTCTGGAACAGGATCTATGTTTCTAACTTTTCTCAGAATTATTAAACTGAGTTATAAATAGGCTGTTCAAGGCATGTTTTCTGATGCATGCATGGCAAAATATTACAGCAACTCCAGTCAAAAGAAAGCACAAAAAGCGATGTTGAAGGAGCAAACACCAAAACTACTTAACCAAATTTATTGTAAGCGCTTTCGGAAAACCAAATAGCTTTCCTTCTTCAGACAAACTCCATTTTAAAATCAAGGCTATATATACTTTAGCCTAATAACATAATTATAAACTTATATATATAACAAGGAAGGCAAACTAAAACCAAGAAGATGAATGTAGAGTAGTAAGAAGACCAATAAACTGAATAAAATCCAATGGCAGACACGTGTGTAAAAGATACCAGTTTATTGAGTCTTCAGATAACATTCTTACAAATTTAATTTCTAATCACACAAATTAAATAATTGTATCTTAACCCATCCACCACTACACTTGCACACAACGGAATACAGTTAACATTATGTTTCTAAATCAAACCAAACGATCAAAGTGCATAACTACATATATGCATATGATGATCGATGTGTTCACATATATATAACAATGTACACATCAAATTTTTTAACATAACATCATAAATAAAAAAAAATGAGATGAAGCAAAAAATGTAAATATATATACAATACATGTCATTATTTCAACATAAGCCTTATTGCAAAATAAATTGGGCATCCATTACCATCTCAATATAAAGATACGCCTCACAGGATCATCAGACTAAAAAAAAAATGTACAGGGTCAGCCAAATAAATGATTAAAAATGGTGATTATATTATATGTATAGTATATATGATATTAAATGGAAAAATATTTGTATTGAATAATCAAATAGCTATAAATTTTTTATCCAAATAATAAATAAATAAATAAATGCATCATTTTATTTCATTTTCTTCCCATTAGTACCAATTGTATAACTCTAAAATTAAAGCTATGTGTCGGACACTCTCTATGACATGCCTTGCATTGCTGTCATCTCTCTCTTTGAATGTCATACACAAATGATATATAATGTAGTCAATTTTAGTTTTCTTTTTGTAGAACGAGATGTGAACAGCACTGAATGCTCACATTTGGCTTGGTACAACTTACCACTACTACTGCAATGCATAAAAAATGGGGTCAAAAAAAAATATAGTTGTGGATGTTTATATGTGGATCCTTGCTTATAAACTTAATTGCAATTACATATTTAAAGCAACATAGCATCTATAAAAATCATTTCCTATAAAAATGGCGTCTCAAGGTAACTGTCCATTAAATGTTGTCAATGATTCTGCACCAAGTATTTCAAGCTTTCTTAATAACAGTAATTTTTTTAAACTCGAAGTTACTGGTGATTCTTTAGTGCAACAGGAAGAGACTGTTAATGACATTGCTTTACTCATTAATGACTTCGATGGTAAACTATTCAGATGTAAGAAATTACAACTGGAAATCGCTTACTTTGAGGAATGCTTAGCTAAGAAAATTGTACCAAAAGGGCTAAGGCAATGGCGATTTCCTGTGGGTTTAGTCGAAGGGTCACATTTTCATCAACAACTGCTTTTGCTGTTCGACAAACAAGGGTTTTAATTTATTGACTTGTTAGTTGGACAGTATAAACATCAAGTGGATGAGCTTAAGAATGAGCTAGAAATTGCGTGAACATTCTATTAAAAGTAACTTGGATTTTAATAGGTATAAATACAACTATATTCGTATTTTTACAAGCATAGATGCAACCATGGCTAAACTTTTAAATAATAAGAAGAGAAAAAACATGAGAGATGTACAACAGTATGCCACGAATACAGCATATCCTCGTCCACCTTCCGGTGTGCAGACACATATGGGGGGGAACAAAGCATCCACTAATGAAGCCTTAGGGCATGATAATGATTTAGACCAAGATCAATTTGAAGAAGTGGAAGACAATGTGGGAGAAGCTCTGCATAAAGATGACCATTACAATCAACGTAACATAAACGATGGTGTTAATCATACGAACACTAACAATGTCAACAAGAAAAACAGCAATAATGGGGGGAATAATTCTACTAATTTGAACAACAAACAGGGTTTTCCCCAGGGGCAGAATGGACAACAAAGGAACTTGAGATCAAACAGGAATCAACCCAACTTGAGAAACAAACGCAACCAGAGGAGGAGATAACCTATGTTTTTAACTCTCCTGTTATTATTTCAAGCACAAAGGGTGACTTTAAAACATATAATTATACCTGTTTTAATATTGATCAAGAATTAGTTGACTTTTTGTCGAAAGGTCTCTCCTTTGTTCCTGATACACACTTCGATCTTGTTAAAACCATAGTTGACAAAGTTATATGTATGTAAGTTGAATTTGAAAGCACTTCTAGGGGAAGGATCAACCCTTACTAATTCCTTTAGATTGGCTAGCCTATTTAATCCACCCTTACATGATTGTTTACGGTGCTTTGAAAAACTTTGTGAGATGGATTTCAGAGCATTGGATAACAACAAATTCAAATATAAACATAACAATCTTAATATTAGTAAAGATCAGCGTGATTTTATTAAGGTGTTGCGTGAATGTAACATCAGGGTTATGAAACCTGACAAGGGTGGAGGGTTGGTCTTTATGGACCAGCATGTATATGTGACGAAAATGATGGAACAACTTAACACCAGATTTTATAGGCTGTCAAGCATCAATGAGGTTAATACTGCATATTGCAAGATTAGGGGTGTTCTTGAAGACCTCTTTCTAGAAAGGCTTATAGATATTGATTTATATAGATACTTGAACATCTCTGCCCCTAAACTACCAGCACTTTTTGGCACACCAAAAATTCATAAATCTGTAGATGACCCCCCCGTTCAGATCAATTGTGGACGGTAGGGGGTCAATTAATTATGCGTGTGCTAAATACATTGATAGTGTTCTTAAACCTCTCATCGAACGTGAACCACAGATCTGTAAGGATTCATGGAGTTTCTTCATAACATTAACAGTATTCCCTATAATCTTAATTATTGTTTTCTTACAATAGATGTAAGAGACCTGTATACGGTCATACAACAAAAATTAGGATTAGAATGGATTAGGGAATTCTTGCTAATTAGGAAAGTGAGTGATGACACCATTTATCTAGTCAAAACCTTATTAGAACTAGTATTGACCTACAATTTTTTAGTTTTTGATGGCAATATTTATTTGCAAACCTCAGGTGTCACCATGGGTTCCCCATGTGGGGGTGCCTTTGCGAATTGCATCATGGCACACTGGGAAGATTCATTGCTTTTTAAAGAACCATTATTTAAAACCAATGTCGCCTGGTATACTAGATACCAGGACGACATGTTTATACTATGGAAAGGTTCAATGGAAGCTGCTACAACATTTATTTCTAGAATTTCTGAGTTAACAGAATTTCTTGAATTCACATATGACATTCAACATTCTAAGATTAATTTTCTTGATATTTTGTTACATAAAGATAGTTCTAACTGTAGATATAAAAGTGTCATATATAGGAAACAGACATATTCGAATGCCTTTTTGCACTTTAGCAGTTGTCATCCTTACCATCAGAAAAAAGCAATAGTTAAGGGGCAGATGGTAAGAGCAGCTAGGATGACAACTGACATTAGCGACTTCATTGAAGAATGTAACAACTTGTCCTCCATGTTTACTAACAGAGGCTATCCTGACTCTTTGATTGTTGAGGTTAAGTCCGAGGTTATGTATAAACGCGAAATGGGTCATTTTAAACCGATTTTATATGATCAAAGTGGTGATTATAATACTGTGTCTGATAATTGCAGGACAGTAGTAAATAATGTAAATACCTCAGAATTTAGAGCCAGTTTCTTATGTACCTTCAATTTAGATCATGTACTTATTAGAAATATTCTGTATAAAAACTGGAAATTAATTTTAGAGGATAAAGAGCTACTTATTAAGTTTGGGCCAAAACCCAAAATAACATATAGGCGTGGAATTAATCTGAAGACATTGTTAGAAAGTAGGGGTTGTAACATTAACACAAACAAAAAATGTTGTGGGATGACAAAATGTGGTGCTTGTCGCCAATGCTGTTTTATTAATGTTGGTGCTAATGTTACCATAAATGACAGGATTTATAAAATTATTGGGAATTTTAACTGTGACACCAAATCAGTTGTTTATGTTGCTAACTGCCAAAAATGCGCAGCTTTCTACATTGGTAAAACGGAGCGAAAGTTAAAACAGCGCATTTATGAACACATATATGCCATTTCCAAAAAAGACCTAACTAATGCTCTAGCACGACATATTAGCGAATATTCTGATCATAATTTCAAATTTATGGTTTTGAAGCATATAAATGAGGATATTAGAGCTGGACCTTGGCAGATACTGTTAGAAAATGAAGAACTTTTTTGGCAGATTAGAACTGCAGCACATTTGTTTCCTGGCCTTAATGAATACACATCTATTCGTTGTGTGTTAAAACATATTGCTTTAAGAAGATAGTAATTTGGAAAATTGCTCATTTTATTTTAGTTTAAAACAAATATATTGAAGTTGGGCTGTTATGGTTGGGCTTTTACATATATAGATATTTTTATATGTATATAATGGTTCTTGTATTGCTTCTTATAGTCCATTTTTATAGGAAATGATTTTTATAGATGCTATGTTGCTTTAAATATGTAATTGCAATTAAGTTTATAATTATGTTATTAGTCTAAAGAATATATAGCCTTGATTTTAAAATGGAGTTTGTCTGAAGAAGGAAAACTATTTGGTTTTCCAAAAGCACTTACAATAAATTTGGTTAAGTAGTTAAAGCAGTTTTGGTGTTTGCTCCTTCAACATCGCTTTTTGTGTTTTCAATAGTTCGTGTTAATCTTGTGTAATTCAGTCAAAAGAAAGAACAAACGTTAATAAGTAAGTATTCAAAAAAAAAAAAACAATCATGAATCAGATATGTAAAACAGCACAGCCTAAGTAATATATCAATTACTGTATAGCAATGCATATAAAATTCTATAGTAATACTGAAGTTGTTACATTATAAAATCAATTATACTGCATGACATATCTGCTAGTGAAATTTTAAGAACTGACTCAGTCTGCAAAAGTCACCAGCTTAAACAAAGAAAGTAATGGATCAGAGGGATGAATTTGTAACTGCAACCTAGATTATTTGGAGTCATTTAATGACCTGCACACTAATTGAGCAGGCTGGGAAGAGTGAGAGTGAACAATCACACTAAAGAGAGGGAGGGCAGCCTGACAGCTATCAGAGGTTGAGGTGCCAGGAAACAGCATAAGGGATAAAGATAAGGGCCAGTCCAGCAGGGAGACAGCAGCATACATGCAAGTGAGCAAGGGTCAACAGGCCTAACATTATGGAAGCCTCTCAGCTAGTCTGTCATGTAATAACAGGAATTATTAGGTGAAGTAGAGAACCCCACCAGCACCCTGGATGGTAGCCAGTATCCCAGACTCCAGGGCAACACAGGAGAAACTGACAGTCAGGTGAGAATATACAAAGACTCAGAATAAACAAAACAATGCAAAACCCCACATGGATACACATGGTGACACATTTCACTAGCAGTTATACAGTATATGATTGCAGGTTTTTTTCTATACAGATTCTGTAACTTAGTGCATTTCGTAGAACAACAAACAAGATTTCCCAGTAGAATGCTCTTGCACATTACATGAACATCAGCTTACACCCAGCTATTTCTTATAACCCAAGGTACCACACATACACAAATGGCTCTGACCTGAAATGACTTAACAAACCTTGAGCTCTGCATTGCATGACTCTATTTCAAGGATCAATATTTAGACAATTAGTGGTTATACTGGCAGCGAAGTAAGAAGGTGGTCTATGTGCAGCTGTATTCACATTTACTACCTCATTGCTTATTAGAATATTAGTCAGTTTAGTTTAAGATCAATGCAGAGCATGAAGACTAACCTCATTTTAGTGGCTAATGATCTCCTGGTAGTAACAAATATAAATATTCTGCCTTGAACCTACTTGAACTCTCAACAGGTTTTGATAAAGTAGACCATGGTATTCTGAATTAGTTTCTGAGGCTTAACTGTAGGTTATAAGGTCTTTCATTGAATGCTTTGCCTCCTCCCTCGGCTGGATGTTCCCAGTGTACATTGGCTGGACCAAACACTTCAGGTCATTTGTAACTTGACTGTGATGTGCCTCAAAATTTGATTTTGGCTCTCTTGTTTTTCATGGTGTGCATGTTGCTACTTAGGGAAATCATGTTAAGGACAGGCATTTTTATCAGTTTTATATTGTTAAAATTCATCTGTACCTCTCCTTCTCTCTTTGCACATGGTCCTACATTTTCTGCAACACTTATTCAAATAATGATTACAGAGTAAAACAAAAAAAGATTAAGTAAAACCAAAAACAATTCATTTGATCTGAAGAAGATTAAAACTGATCTGCAGACATTAAATGACATACTTTCTGAATGGTGCTATGCATGCGACCACTTCTTTGTGTCTACTTATCCTAAAACCAACCTACTACCCTTCACTTCTAGTCCAAGAAATCCTTCTTTGAGGGCTTCCAAGATGGCTGCACACTGATTAGCAGCTTGACTTTAGCTCTCCCAGTGTGAAAAAGAAACTGAGAGATAAGCGCTACTAATTTTGACAGTTTTAGTAACACTCAGTTACGTGCTGTTAAGTACACTGCCAAGATGCCAGCAAAGAAGAAACTCAGAAAGCCTGAAAGAAAATCAACTAGAAAAAGTGAAGAAAAATCACTGATTGGGAAGAATACTGCAGCTGTTCAGCAAAAAGCATTTCAAGATTCAGCTATGGTACAAGAGATGGCTTCCAGTAATTTAGAAGAAAAAGTAAAATCAAATGTGCTCAGAGCTGATTAACATAAATGAAAAGTTGAAGGAGTATATCAACTGAAATAATAAAAGGCTGGAAAAGATGGAAAAGCTTTAAACAGCTATTCAAATGAATTGATAAAGCTGCAAATATCACAGTTTGACAGGAAGAAAAGGCTGGCTGAGTTTGAAACTGCTCAAAAACAGCTGTTCAAAAAATGATAGAGTTAGAGGATAGAGCATGCATAGAAAACCTGAGATTTTCTGCTGCACTAGAAAAAAGTGTTAGTTTTATGAAAGCAAAAATTAGCAACTAGACTAGTATTACACAGTAGGATGTGTTAACTGAAAGAGCACATTGTGTGTTTGCTCCAAACTTGGCCATGAGAAAGCAGCCAAGACCTGTATTAGATTATTAAAGATGCAATCATACCAGCAGAAAGAGTAGATTGAGACAAAAATGTGGCAGAAGGGTAAAGTATTAAAAATGGAAACAGTAGAATATTTGAGGGAAATGATTAGTTACTGTACACCAAGCAGAAGAGAAGTAAATTTATCTGGGCAAACAGGGGATGTAAAGAGGCAAGTGTGAGATTCAAGCTGCTGTATCCTGCTGTCTTCAGAATATTTTTTTCCTGGAGGATCAAAGACATTTTTTCATTTAAAATAGGCTAAGAAGGAAATACAAAAGTCTGTCCAACAAAAAGTGAACCATCAAACAGAAGGGGTCTATACTTCTTATTTTTCTGATAATAACACCCATAGAGAGATATGACAGTAAAACCATTTCCAATAGTCCAAAGAAGAATGCTTGACAAACAGAAAAAAAACTGGTGACTACAAGAATCAGGAGTAACTTGGATTTAAACCAGAGTCTGGGGTTGGGAGATGGATATCAAAAGGAAGAAGACCAGCAACACTGAACTTAGTGAATAAATGTAAGACTATACAGAATTAATCTCATTTGTGAAGTATGACTTTACAAGAAAAAGTGGCTGAGGAAGATTCAACTTTTGTTGACTTTGTTAAACTTGAAGTGGGACTGAAGACACACAAGTTTACCCCACATTATGTCATCAATGTTTGGAAGGACACTAAAATGAAAAAAGGAAAAGAAGAGAAACTGTAAGCAAAACAATTTTTGTTCTTGACAGTATTTGCATAAAACATCTCACAATATAAATTGCATGCTATATAGTAAAGCATTTTCAGTGACTGATATATGTGATAAAGATAGTATGGTAAGCAAGTCATTTTTTTGTTTCTGTTTCAAGAAATCTAGGAATTACAATGAAAAAAGAGAAGAATGGCCGGACAAAAGCATGTTCAAGTTAATATGCTGTAATCTTGGGCTACTGGGATGGGGATGTGCTGCAAAAGTGTACTGATTGTAATAGATTTGAGATGTTTCCTCCTACATTTGCATAGGTGAATGTCTGAATTAATGCCCTTGGGTTAATCTAAAAACAAGTTTCTTGTGTAGGCATGTGTGCTATAAAAATAAGAGAACACTGGGAATGTAATGGAACATTTTCCTTTAGCAATTAAATGTTGTGAGTTGAAAAGTCTCCATCTCAGGGCAACTGCCCCTTCTGTTCTTATGTTTCCATGGAGATAAGCTGGCTACAGGTGCAGGCAATAAATCTTGAGAACTCTGGACATTATTTACTGAAAGAAACTTAAAATTAAAAGATACAAGGGCAAGTAGCTTAATAAAAATTACAGTTTGAAATTATTGGAAATGAATAAGGGATAGCAGTTTTCCTGATACCAAAATACCTCAGTGCATTTACTATTTCAGTTTTATTTAAAGATAGCCAATGCACTTTTTCTTAAGGCTAAAATGTAATATTTTCTGAAATTATACAAGTGTTTTTTCATATCTGGGAGGGAATAAAGATAAGACAAGAACAGAGAGCAATTAGCGTAAGTAGAAGCTCAGGCTGTAACATGCACATTAGCATGGATAACCTTAATTTTAGGTTAGGTGATGCCTGTGGGTGCAACTGTCAATTTGGGACAATTGCTCCTATTGGGGGGGTTTAAACTCCATTACTTGAAGATGTACACAGTTTTGTGTGTTTGTGTTATGTTAATAGGTTCTGGGGGTGTTATGGTTTTTTTGTGGGTATTTATTAAAACAAAAACTCTTGTAAAATGTGACATAAGTTCAAATGTAAAAATAACTGTATAAAGGATCAACCTGCCAAACATTAGCGGATGCATGTAACACAAAAGCTGGACACAGACATTTAAAAAACTGACAAATACAATAGGTGGGTGGAAAACTTCTTATCATAATGGATACACTATCCATATTATTTTGGAAAGTGAATGGTCTCACACATATAGACAAAAAGGTAAGACTATTGAATTATATTAAGAAATGCACACTGTAAAAAGCAATGCCAGAGGAGGCACATCTGGAAAGAAGTGAGCATGTGAATTTGATAAAGAAGGGATTTCAGGATGGATATTCAGCAGAATGTCAGGGACAAAGGAAAAGGGGAGTGCCTACTAACTGCTGGAGGAGCTCCAATGGTGATAGAAGTGGAAAAAGAAAATGATGGTAGATTTGTGGCATTTATATTACCACCTAAAACTGCTATTATGGTGCTTAAGACATTTTGGGGAGAAATAATTAGCTTTCAACAGGAAATATTACTTATAGGTGGGGGTTGGAACATGATTTGTAACAGTGAGGATGTGTCTTGGGGGACCTAGAAGGGGAAAATATCACAAAAGAGGAAACTTTGGTATGGAAGATGTGAATTCAGTAGTAGGAGCTCTAAGAGAATTTATATATTATTCTCCAAGGTACAATAACTAGTTAGACTACACAGAAATTATATTTCACAGGAACATTTGCATTTAATTAAAAGCTTTAACACCTATCCAAAAACTATTTCAGGTCATGTGCCAATAACAACTAAGATAAAAATGCAGGGTAATGTAGTAAAAATGAGACGCTGATGCTTCCCCACCTATCTGCTAAAAAGAGAGGAATTTAAAGAATAGGTAGTGTAAATTTTTCGAGGGTTATAAGGGAAGATAAAACTTTCTTCAAAAGTAACAGCTAGTGACTGGGATAAAATGAAGGTAGAGTTTAAAAATAGGGGAAAAATAAAAGGAAAAGCGATATGGTTAAGAATCAACAAGAATCATTTGAGGGGGTAACAAAGTATTGGAGAATAACAAGAATTTCAAAGAGTAAGAAGAAGTACAATTGCATAGTACTAAAGACAAAAAAGAAGTATCTGGATAATTTAAATTATAAAAAAATGTTATGGTTGTAGAGTAAAGATTTTTTAATACTGCAGCTTAAAATAATTTTGTAATGCTAAGCACTTTCATCCTTTCTTACTTAGCTCATTAATATTAATACAAATTTTAAAACATACCAGCATAGTTAATTATTAAAACCATTAAACAAAATCATTGACAGAAATGTTTTATATTATTCCATCTACAACACCATTTCATGTAAGATGCTTTAAACAGGACAACCTGAAATGATGATCTTATAAACCAAAATCCTATTACACTTTTAAAGTTTTCTGTTTTAACACAGCAATTAAAGACAGCCAAACATTCAAACCAGGGTCACTATTGGCATTTAACCTAATTTGCTAAAATAATTTCTTATACTCCAACAGGTTTTCAAAATCACCACCTCATAAATTATAACTAGACATGTCTATAGCAAATATATATATATATATATATATATATATATATATATATATATATATATATATATATATATATACATGTATGTGTGTGTGTGTATATATATATATATATATATATATATATATATATATATATATATATATATACACACACCCACACACATATATATATATATATATATATATATATATATATATATATATATATATATATATAAAATCAGAACACACTGACTGCTTATAAAATGTGTTGATGCTCTTTCTTTTTTTTACATCTTAAAGATGTTCATATATTCTGCCTGTCAGACTTCTTTTAGTCTTGTCAACACAGAAGGCTGAATATGAGACACACATTGCTAGGTATACAACACCCATGGCTCTATCATACCCTTCCACACTTATGTATGGGTTATCATATATATATATATCCACAAGATTTACAACAACCACACTTAGACATTTTTGACCTGTAGTGTCCATCTGCTTCTTCTACCTTCCTTCCTTATAAATATTCTTTGAGATTTTTACCCCTACCAAATATAAACTTCATTTTTAATTACTAAGTAAAAAACAATTTTCAGTTTGACATATTTTCACTATTTTTGCTGTACCTATGTTGTAGGGAATAATAATAGGCCCCATCTTATTGTAAACCTCTGTTTCCTGTTTTTGCTTAGGGGTATCCATACCCCCACTTAAGATGGGTGCAAATTTTATATTTCTGCCCTCTACAATTTCTCGTTCTACCTCATTAAGTAAAGAAATATGGAAACCTCTTTCTAAGAACATACCAATTAAAATTTTAATCTCTAAAAGAAAGACCTTATATTCACTAATTAACAGATGCACCATTTGCCTTTTTATTCTATTTATTTTTTGAAATAATGAATAACAACTTTCAAAATATAAATATGAATTTGGAAAGGTTTATTTTTGAAAAATATTTAATACAAGCCTTTGCTTCCCCCTGTCCTTCAAAAGGATTATATCTAGGTACTCTATATATATTTTTTTCAAAATTAAATGAATAGGTGAACCTAAAAAATTCTGTGGTATTGTTTAAATAATTAACAAAATCCATTAAAGCATTCTTATCACCTTTCCACAAGACATCAAAATCATCTAAATATATGAAGTACACCTATACATTAACAAACTGTGGTGAATTAAACATGTACTGATTTTCCCATTCAACATGAACCCATTTTGCATATGCAGGGGCACATTTTGCCTCCATTGTCACCCCTGCTATCTGGGAAAAGTATTCTCCTTCATAGAAAACAAAATTGCTTTTTAAAACAATATCTATAAAATCACAGAACACCAAAATGTCATCACCAGTAGAGGTTCACAGATCAAAAAGGTCACCAAACCAAACAAAGCAGATGGCATCCCAACAGAGATTCAACAGACAGAAATGCAGGCAAAAAGAAAAACAGAAGAGTTACAAAAAGAAGTGAATGTGAGCTTTTTGTAATAAATGATCTATCAGTATGTGCAGATTTTGTGACAATTTTAAGATTTTTAATTTTAGTTTAAGGTTCAAGAACGCCATTTTACTTTATTGAAAAATGGGTTTACATTTTTACCAAATTTTAAAGCTGACAGTTAAAAGATGAATTAATATTACACTGTACATTTGCAATTTGAATTTGAGGTTGTATTTTGGTGATAACACAGTCCTCCTCCCACAACATGGTGACAATCAATAGAAAAAGTGTTTATATGATACAGTCACATGCAATAGTTACAGCATTTGAAAAAGTTTGTAATGAACGTCAGATTTATGTGTTGGAAGAATGTTTCATGCACTGACAATCTTACAGGGCATGAAAGAGTGTTATTAAAAAAGCTTATGAATAACAAGAATGTTAAGATTATGAAACCTGATAAGGGTGGGGGTGGTCATTATGGTTTATGTTAACTACTCTTGTAAAATGTATGAAATCTTAAATGATGAGAACACCTATACTAGATGTTTAGGAATGTAGTTAACAATTCATATGCAAAAACTGAGTATTTATTAACAGATTTGGTGAGTCAGGGTAAGTATAACTGCTGAAATAAATTAATTTTTCATTGTTAACAAACTCTTGATTTCCTCAATATTTGAGATCGCAAAAATTCACAAAGATATTGTGGATCCACTTTGAGACCGATAGTTGCAGCACATTTATCTAAATCAGAATTTTGGGCTGCACTTATACACAATACATGCAAGAGTATCTTAATGGAATAAATGCATGTGCTTTGTGATTTATACCATTTATCTGAAAGGTTAAATAGCCTCAAATTTTCAGATGATGTGTTATCTGCCAGTGTTGATATAACAAATTTAATTTCAGTCATTCTGTCAGGCTGGAATATTTTGTGAGAATGTTGGATGAAGCCAAACAATATGATAATAATTACATTTTGGTGTTTTATGAATTTATGGATATGGTATTTAAAAAGTAATGTTGTTTTCTTTGAAGGAGAATACTTTTAACAGACATCTGTGTGAGACATGATCAAGAACAATTTGAAGAAAATTTATATAAAGATATTGAGCATGATACGAAATCATTTTATAGATGCATAAGATGTGTAAGGAGTAAAGACATACAATTGAAAAAGTGTGCGTAGATTCTAAAATTTATTCTCAGACACAACAGATTATAGATATATTTACAAAATCTTATGCAAACAGTTTGGCTCCACAAAATGGATGATAAGTTGTCCTAGTGACATCCAGGTAACCTCAGATACTGGAATCAAATTAGATTATATTGAAAAAGAACTGACACAAACTGGATCCAACCAAAGCATAGGGAGGAGATGGAATTAGTGATAATGACATCAGTGCACTTCAGCAAGAACTTGCAGTACCATTATATCTATTATTTACTAGGTCATATAAATATGGGAAGATTCCTCGAGATTGGAGATGTGCACTTATTAAACCTGTCTTTAAGGAACAAGGGAGTAGGACAAACCCAGAGTCATATAAACCCTTAAGCCTACTTTGATGTTGTGGAAAAATAATGGAGAAGGTAATATTGAATAAGGTATTGTCACAACTGGATAGGTTGGGACTTGAAACATATATCAGCATGCATATTCTGAAAATAAATCTATTACCTCCTGTAACATGATGTTCTATAACAATATAATAACAGCTATGAATGACAAATTGTGCTGTGCTTTAATTTATATAGATTTAACTTCAGCATTTGACAGGATCATACACAAAACACTGATCAATAAATTAGAAAAAAACTAAGCATCAAAGTACTATTGATAAGATAGATAGATGAATGGCTTACAAATAGGGCATGGCAAGTATCATACAGCAATTGGATAGGTGAAATTTTTGGTTACAGTCAGGGTGTCACACAGGGCTCGGCCAAAGGCCCTTACTTGTTCAGATTGTATCTTTCAGACCTAACTTTTTCATCTGAGATATTCTACATTCTATATGCAGATTACCTGAAACTGAATACATTAACTGACTACGTGTTACAGATAAGTCATGTCTGCAAAAGAACTTGACCAAATAGACCATTTGGGCACAGGAGAATAACATGCTGATAAATACATCAAAAACTAAGTATATGAGACTTGGGAGACATAAATTGAAAGGTGAATATTTAATACAGCACACAGTGATTGAAACTGTAGACTCATTTAAGGACCTGGGTATATGGGTAGATCCAGCTTTGAGTTTTTCTAATCATATCAACCAATCAGTTAATGATAGTTATAGGACTATAGGTTTTATAAAAAGATTTATAATGTTTAGGAAATCAGAAATGATGAAGTCATTGTTTGTTGGTTACATTAGACCCAAACTTGAGTATGGAATAACAATATGGAAACCTTATAAGAAAACAAGCATGAGTACAATGGAAAGAGTGCAGCTGAAATATACCAAGGGCATCCATGGATCTGAAAATTTAAGTTATTATGAAAAGCTAAAATATCTGAACTTGTACAGTGTCTCTCATAGATATCTAAGAGGATATCTTACTCAAGTACCTAGGACATTTAGAGACAACTACTTCTGCGAATGTTTGGGGTTATCAAAAATTACTAGAGAATCATCAGACAACCTATGTAGAAGATTCTATAGGAATGAGAAGTGTACTAATTGGCTGTCTGAGAGAGCAGATGATGCATGGAACAGACTACCAAATTACATTAAAGTAAGTAGTAGTTTACATATTATAAGAACAGCCTGGACGCTTATTATAGGAAGAAGTATTTTGGTACATTGATAGGCTAGAAGGGCATTAATGCCCATGCTTGAAATATTTGTATGTATGTAAATATGTATCTTAGGTGGTATGTACCCCTAAGCAAATGAAGGAAAGGTTTCCAATAATCTGGTTATTCCCTACACCAAAGATACAGCAAAAAGAGTGAATATACTTAAAATAAACTGGAAATCGTTTTTTACTCAGCAATTATAATGATGTTGGGTAACCATCCCTGGTTTATATTTTGTAGGGGTAAAAAAAATCTCAAGGAGTATTTAAAAAGGGGGAGGTAGAAGAAGCAGGTGGACAATACAGGTCAAAAATGTCTAAGTGTGGTTGTAAATTTTGTGGATAAAATAATGATGGCCCATACATAAGTGTAGAAGGGTGTGATGAAAGAATAGCAGGCCCTGGGTGTGCAATTGTAACACCATGGGTGTTGTATACCTAGCAACATGTCTTATGTTCAGCCTTCTGTGTTGGCAAGAGTAAAAGAAGTCTGACAGACAGAATATATGAACATCTTCATGATACAAAAAAAAGAAAGTTTGTCAACGCATTGCATATGCACTTAATAGTATGTGCTGATTTTAATATATATATATATATATATATATATATATATATATATATATATATATATATATATCTATATATATATATATATATATATATATATATATATATATATATATATATATATTATAGACAAGGTTCATTAGAATTCAAGAGGTTTTGATTTTGAAAACCTATTGGAGTGCAAGAAATTATGCTGGCAAATTAGGTTAAATGCAAACAATGACCCTGGTTTGAAAAATGGTATGTCTTTAACTAGTGTGTTAAAACAGGGGGCTTTAAGAGTGTAATAGTATTTTGGTTTATAAGATCATAATTTCAAGCTCTTCTTTTTAAAGCATCTTACATCAAATGGTGTTGTAGCTGGAAAAATATAAAATGGTTTTGTTCTTCTTTAATGGTTTTATTAATTAACTATGCTGATCTCTTTTTAAAGTGGTATTAATTTTAATGAGTTTTAAACCTGATTGGTTGAGGGATGCTATAAACTACATGTTTTAATTAATTTGTATATACTCTGAAGAAGACCCAGTTAGTAGGAAAGGACAAAAGTGCTTAGTATTACACAATTATTTTAAGTTGCAGTATTAAAACTGCTTTACTTCATGACCACTGTGTTTTTTTGATTTTTTATTTTGGTTATTGAATGCTTAATTTGGTTATTAGTACCTGTATAATATTCATGAGTTTAGAAAGATTACTGTTAAGCAACTGTTTCTGAGGAATAATTCTAGAGCACAAAAAAGTTTAGCACAATGACTTAGGCAAGGGAAAGTAGAAAGGGTTGTTGCTGAACTTAGGGACCCTATACCAAGAAAAATAACCAGATATCATGTAGAAGTGTTAGTGATATTCCAGAAATTTTATGAAAATTTGTATAAAGCAAAAGCAGAGAAATGTGGAAATCAAGAAAGAGCACTGATGGAAATATTTATGGAAGATTTAAGTATGCCAAAGTTAGAGATAGTGAGGTTCAGCAATTAAAAGCTAAGATCGGAGAAGATGAGATAAAAATGATAACATATAATGAATCTGCAGAAAAGCCTCCAGGAATAGATTATATTCCTGTGGGAGTTTGGAAGCTAGGAGAGAATAAAGTGATAAAGATCTGAAAGTTTTGTTTAACAGTGGTTTTAAAAGGAGGGGAAGCACTAACATCCTGGAAGAAAGCTGTGGTGGCTGTAATACCTAAGGAAGGTAAAGACTGATCAGACCCAGCTTCATATAGTCCCACTGATCAGACCCAGCTTCATATAGTCCCATTTCAATTTTAAACCCTGACTATAAAATATTTATGTCTATACTAGCTACAAGAATAGCAAAGGTGTTGTTAAAATTGACAGATGTTTATCAATACGGTTTTGTGGAGGAGAGGCAAACGTTTGACAACTTTAATAGAGAAATGATGATCCAAAGGGAAGCAGAATGCAAGAAAATACTGCTGTGTTGGTGGGCCTTGATGCAGAAAAGGCATTTGACAGCATAACTTGGGATTTTATGAGTAGGGCAATGGAAACATTTGCATTCCCTGATACAATAATAAGGTTAATTATTAGAAAGATATATGAGGGATTGGAAGCAGAAATTGAAGTGGGATGGTTCCTCTCTGATAAATTATATCTGAACAGAGGAATCAGGTAGGGGTGTCCTCTTCCCCCTTTGTCATTTGTGTTATATTTAGAGCCATTGGTAAAGAAAATAAAAGACTCAGAAATTCAAGGATGCAACAAGCATGGTAATTAAGAAAATTTGGCTTTATTTGCAGACAATATTATTTTGTACCTTATAAAACCAGAAAAGGACATCTCAGTGTTGTGGAACATTATGAGATAATTTCAAATCTTTTCAGGATATAAAACTAACTAATGAAGACAAAACAAAAGCTGTAGCTGTAAACTCTGTACCCACATATGAATTGGTTCAGCAATACTCATATTTATGGGTACATGATAAAATGAATATTTAGGAGTATGGGTTAAACAGGATTCTGTTCTGGCAACTAAGTATATGTGGAAAGAGACTAAACAAAAGGTAATACAAAAACTGAGAAACTGGAAGTTCCTGTTTATGAATATGAATAGCAAGATCCAATTAGTGAAAATGTTTTCAGTCTCTTTAGTTTTATACACAGGTCAGGCATATTTTTATCAACTAGAGGAGAAGTTGTGGACAGTAATTAAGAGTTGAAGGATTTTGTCTGGGAGGGGCAGGGGGGATGGGTAAAGTGGGATATGTTGATCCTTCCAATACAACAAGGTTGTTTAGGATTACCGGATTTGAAGGGATATTTTAGAGCTACACAGTTAAGGCTCTGATACACAACACAAGCAGAAAACTATAATTCAAAGTGAAAAAAGATAATGAAGAAGCAGGGGGAGGAATTCAAGAAATGAAGAGAGAGTGGGATTCTGGCTACAGAGCCTTAAAGAGTATAACAACAGCCATACAGAATATTATAATCATTAAGTAGTAGAAAGTATTCTAAAAACTAAGCTAACCCGTGAATAGAAAAAGGAGATTTTGACAACAGGGATGAGTGCAACTAGGGATACAAAGAATAGGAAAGAGGGGGCTAGAATTTACTGGTGAAAACTGGCAAAGAAACCAAGGTATTGAGAACAAATAACTAGAGAGGGAAAGGTAACTGAATGGGATGAGGCCAAGAAGACATTTGGACCCCAGGCTAGAGACTGCCTTCTCTATCAGGAATTGTTATCAGAGTATAAGCAAAGAGAAAGGGATAAGAGAATCCTAAATAAAAGACCTACTCTGGTAGAGTTTTTGGTTGAATCTAGAACAGAAGCTGCTGTTAAAAAGGGGATAATTAGTAGGGCACATAAAATATTGCACAATAACTATAGGAATCAATCAGAGGGGGTTAGAAAAGATTGGGAAGAGAGTTTGGATAAGAAATTCACAAGAAAAATAATGGGAGGACACATGAATGGCTCTCAAATATGCAACATAGTGAATAAGATTTAAGACTTTTGCTTGGAATGTTTGTGTATATATTTTTATACTCCAAGCATACCTCCGAACAATTTTTCCTCAGGTAGATGGCAAATGTTGGAGGTGTGATAGGAAAGGAAGAGGCTAAAGAGTACTCATTGGGTGACCAAATGGGTACAACTAAGGATTTTGTTAAACTGGGATACAGTGTCTGAATTGCCTAGACATAGCAAGGCCTTGTTAAGTTTAATTATAGTGGCTGCCAAAAAAGCAATTGCTACAAAATGGAAATCAAAATCTAAACCAACTGCATTTGATGTATCTTTATATTGTAACAGAAATAAAAGAACTGGAATTCAGACATTTAGAAATGGCATAAGAAAATTACATAAAATGGAAATTGTGGTAAGAATACATGCAGAATAATGTTCTGAAGGAGGAATGGGGCTTAAGGAAAGACAGGAACTGATCAATTTATGTAATGTTGGATTGAGGATAACTATACAAAGGAATATATCTGTTGCATAATTGTTGCAACTGAGACTATGTTAATGTGGCTTGTTTTCATTCAAATAAATATATCTTTGCCTATATCTTAAGTGGTAATTCAATAAAGGTGTTAATAAAAGAAGTCTTTATTCAGCCACAGATTTGGGGGATGCAGAAAGTTTGCTGATAGTCTACATTTACTGAAAAGACCATACATTTGGCAAACAACTTGGACACATTATGGCATTTGCAGTTAAAATCTATGTGCTCTAAAATACAAATATTAAGACAGCCAGTAAGACAGACAAAGAAAATAAAAAGTAGGTAACCATAAACACCTCTCTTCTCCCAGAAAACAGTTTTGTTAATCATGATTAATGCTTATAATACCAAGATTTGAAAACATATTCTGTTGCATTAAGTTCTGGCAATCATTTCTAGCATGCTCCTTTCTGCTGTTCATAGGTCCATAGGTGTGTATTAGGATAACAGCCACTGGCACCTTTATAAGCCCAGCCAAGCATCCCAAATGTGTCCTGCAAGTTTATGTATTGGCTTTTGTAAGTCTAGCCAGGCATCCCAAATGTATCCCATATGTTTATGTGCCTTAGAGGTTACTTTAAGGTGTATATGTAAGCGAGGGCAAACTGTACAGTCTGCCCTTGTCTATTAGAGGTGTGTGCTAGTATATATCCAATTTCCCAGCCACTGCTCCAGGTTTTTCTTGAATAGGGTTAGAGAAGAGTTCTGCTTCACATGGATTGGAAGCATGTTTCAGAGAAGAATAATTCTCTGAGTCACAAACCTGTCCCTTCAATGTATCCTATTTATGTTGCAAGCAAAGTTTAAATCCCTAGATCAAGTAATTCTGATACTATTCATTTTGTGGATATACAAATCCAAGCAGGATCCAAGCATACCTTGTATATCAGACATTAATCACCGCTCAAAAAATCTGCAAGAAATAGAGTATAGAGATAGGGCTTTGTGGCTATCTACATAGGACATGCTGTTTACACCCTGTATATTTTTTGTGAGGAACTACTGTGGGCATTCTAGTTGTTGCATGTGCCTGGTCAGGTACATACTGAAAGGGGCATGCTACTCAATGATAGACCTGATGAGCGTCAAATACACTGGAGCGATGACTTCCATGGATTTAGATGGCATGCTCTTGCTTATAAGTTAAGCAACATAGAATAGTTCCTGTCACACTGCATGAGAAAATACTGATGTGCATTCAGTATGCATGGTCTACAGCCCACTATACTGTAAAGTATTTTATTGGCGCACAGCATCATGGCTGAATAATACTCAAGAATCTGCTTATAAACAAATTTTTGCACATTATTTAAATGTCATAGTTATATTGCCACAAAATATTCACTGAACAAGGAGTTAAAGAGTTTTTAGCAAGTAGCATACCTTTCAAATGTCCCTATATTTTGTTCTTTTAAATATCTCATATAAACTGGTGATTTGGAGACAAAACTTGGTGGATTATGCCTAATAATGTCAGTTATTAGACTTATGATCTTCCTTTTCTTCAGAAAATGAATGTCAATTCACAATTTCTTATTCTGGCAACTTTTCAAGTTAATAGCTGTATTATTCATCATGTCCCAGTGTCTTAATTGGCAAGATTTTGGCTTCTTACACTAAGGATTACAGGTTCAACTAATATGAGGTAATATATACTTGCCTGACATTAAGTATACAGGATTAAGACTAAGAGCTGTTAAAGAGTTGCTCATCATGGTCCAGGGTTTAATTCCCTTAGTCAATATCTTTTGTTACCCTGGGCAAGTCATTTACCCAGACAGTGATCTGGGGTAATTAGGAAATTGGGCTAGGCTCCTCAATGGTCTGCAGTTGTTCTTACCTAGTGCTAACTATGAACCTTATTTTCAAAAAAAAAGCATCCCTGATTTGGGGCATTTGTCCCTGCTTATTAATAGGTTAGTTACTGATTCTAGAGATAAGATGTTGAGAGCTATAGGTATGGGAATTATTTTTTAAAAGAATTCATGCATTGCAACTGTCCCTGATTTTGCAATATGTTTTTATCCTCTCCCTCATAATTTTTTTGATAAGTCACTCAGAATTACAGGCAATCAGTAATGTCAAGCATTAGAGTTTCATACTTAATGTTCAGAAAATGTATGTTGATGCAAAACGTGGCAATCTGTTAATTTTGTAAAGAAGAGTAACATAAAATTTGTCCTTGGTTTATAAAAATTATAAAACAATTCCTTGGTGCAGATTAAGAAAGGAGTCTTTCATTTACAATCATGAAAGCACTTGTCTTTTCTTGCTATAGAAAGAACTATGGCATATAATTGCCCTTGAGCCCACAGCAAAAATGTAATTTGTAGGTTGAATGCAAAGCCCAGAAGATACTAGATAGTAAATTGTTTAGTTTAAGCTAGTTTTGTATAGCCCTAGTTTTTAGCAAGTAAAAAAATACATAACTGTTACATGTTGCCTACATACTAGCTGCCACTCAAGGGAAGCCTATGGCCAGACTACGAATAAGATACTGTGTCTGCTCTGAACATGGGCATTGTAAACCATTTATTTTTTAAGTAAAGAAACTATGTTTCCTCACTTTAAAAATAAAAATACAAAAAAACAGCCCATGGCACCCCTATTCAAAGCAGCCACTCTTGCCAAGCTTTGAAGATAAGGTTTGAGGAAAGGAATACACTCCATCAAAGGTTAGCCTAACACTGGCACAATCCATTCAGCCATGTTTGGGTCTTAACCAACTCCTTTAGTGACCCCATGAGCAACTGCATCTTTGATAAAACTTTAATTTTACTTTTGTTCCCTTTGCAGTTATTTGTTTGTTATAGCCTTTTACACATACATAACCAATCTTCCTACAGGCAAACATCTATTCAAAAGTATCTCCTTCCACAGTCCTCCAGGAAGTTGGTGCACTTCCACAATAAATTTGCAGGCTCTTTTCTCCGGCAGGAAGCTTGTGAATACTAAGTGGTCGCAGACCTCAATGTGCAAAACAACAGCACTAGTTAGTACTGAGAAGTTAGGTTTTATAATTCTAATTGCACTGTGTAGTTAATCTTAATGCACTGTGTAGTTGTTTTTCTACAGTAACTTTATCAACATAGCCCCTAACCTAGAAACCTACTGTAAATATTCAGTGCAGGAAAAAACATAGATTGATCTGGAAAGAAAATTTAGTTTCTACAAAGTACAAAACATCGAGCCATTATATGATCCTATGCATATAGGCAGTGCCTGCAAATGGTCATCTGACATCAGTGCACTTTCCTGTTAAATAAATACAAATAAATAAGTAAAATAAAAAAAATATAGAGATGTATGTTCTAGAGAGCAGACAGGAAAAGGCAGGACAGATGTGTGGTCTTGCCATTCACCTAGAAGCTGTCTGTGTTATACAAAACCTTTTAAAATAATGTGATAAGAATTTGCATTTGCATGTAAAACCTTTTAAAATAATATAGTCTGTCTGTAAAATAGCTTAGGTCAATGAACTGGTCAGTTTGCTGTGTACACGCATGACTGGAACAAAGGATCACTTGTTCCTAAATAAAGCCATAATGGAGAATTGTAAAAGGGGATGGATCTAAGTATAGCATGGATAGTCTACAAAAAAAGCATTTGACATCATCCCACATTCATGGATAAAGGAGTGTTTGGAGATGTATAACATACATTCTACATTGATCAGTTACATTATAGTAACCATGAAACAGTGGCAGACCACTTTGCATTTAAGCCATGACAAAAGGCAAATTTTTATCACAGGGATAAAATGAGGGGCATTGCAGTGTGATTCTTTTTCACTGCTGTTATTTTGTCTTGACCTTAACCCATTAAGCTGTTTATTTGACAGATTAGGTCTTGGTTACAATTTGGCGCCAAGAAAATAAACTTGCTTATAAGGAGAACCACACCCACAGACTCAGGAAACATGTTTACTTCATCATGGTTTGGTGTTTCTTACATTTTAGCACCACTCTGGGACTGTTTACAGGTTTTTAAATATCATGCAGGCCTCTTTCTTCCTAGAGCTCCTGTCACTGCATTGATCTTACATGCCTACACTGCTGTCTTTCATTCAGTTTTAAGTTACATTTCATGCTGTTCAATGACTACTTAAAACACAAACAGTGCAAATGCCACAGAACAGACTTTCAAAGTGCTTTTTACTGCTGCTTCTTTTTAGGATGGCTAAACTGCTGTCTTTTGTGAATCCTGAATTGTACTACTTCAACTCATCTCCCATCCCCCTTCACACCTAACTTCCCAAGCTATCAAAGTGCAAAGGGTAATTTGAGCTGCTACCTGCTGTGATTGACAGCTCATAGCAGGAGACTTGACTCGTGTACTGTTTTCTTGTTCTTGCCTTTACTTTTTGTATGGGATAGGGGAAAGACCAAGGAGCTGTGACATCACAGCATGGGTGAGTTTTTAGGACAGTTGTGGTGATGTCAGTTTGGGGAGGGAATTGTCCAGTAAACTACCTGCATTCAGTGGCCTTGATGACATCAGTGAATTGGAGACTCCAGCAAGCTTTTCTAGGGCAGGATAAAAGTTTTTTTTAAAGTTACACCACCACAGTACAGTAAGGACCTGTTCTAGTGGAGATAAACCATCGATTTACAATATTTTAAATGTTGTATTGTTGTTTATTCATAGCAGGAACTGTAAATAGGGAGAAAAAGGACAGAGAAATTGAGCCTTTAATAATAGAATCCTATTGTTGTCCTTTAAAGATCTCTTAGCTACTTTTTGTGGATGACTTAAAACTGCATAGCTCATCAGATGAGGAGTCGAAACCACAACTGCGAGTGGTTAAAACTTTCACAGATGGTATAAGAATGACATTTTTTCTTGAGAAAGGTACAAAAGCAATGTTCAAAGCAGGAAAGTTGTAGTACCAAGAAAACACCAATTTAGGAAAATAATGTAATACAAAGGAACTTGAGTAGGAAGGAGTGTATAAATATTTGAAGATTAATGAAGGCTCAGCAATCAAACATGAGCAAATGCAATTAAAACTTAGTAAGGAATACTTCAGAAGACTAAAACTAATTTTGAAAACAGCCTTGACATCTAAGAATAAAGTCCAAGCTATGAACCAATTTTACTCTTCCTGTTTTAACTTACAGTTTTGGTATGATTATTTAGCCCCAAAATGTTTTGGATCAGTTGGACAGAAAAAAAAATGTATCACACTTATCAAGTGATATATAAAAATCAGTGCATACCAAGATTATAAAATTTTACACTGTGAAGGAGGTATAGGCCTCCTCAAATTTGATTACATGGATAGATCTGCAGTTGTAGGACTGCTGACCTCATCAGATCCAAATATTGTGAAAGTTTTAAAACATAAGGAGGGTAAGTCTAAAATGACCTCTCTGTTTAGTTTAGCAGAAGGATTCAGGTGGGAAGTGGGAATAGAAATCAAACCAGAAGAAGACAAAAATCAGACAGCAACTGAATGCATCAAAATAAAAAGAAAAAGTGTAAGGAGAAGGATTAGATGAGAAGGAAAGAAATGTGGAAAAGCCATAAATATGGTAGCAAGTATAGAGATCTTCTGGAATAACCTCAAGTTGATCAGGATTGGATGCTGGAATGGTTAAGGAGAGATGAGTTGAAATTAAAGGATGAAAAATTAATAATGGCAGCCCAGGATAGTGGACTACGTAAACATTGGTTTGCAAAGTCCATTGAACATATGGGAGAAACAGACAAATGTAGGTTCTTACCTACATTTCTTACCCCAGTTAGGGGTCGCCACAGCGGAACTCTGGTCCACTAATGATTGGCAGTAGATTTTTACGTGCCGAGTTGCTGGCCCTGATGCACAACCTTCAACGAAGGTACGCCCATTTACGCATGTCTCCACACAGAAGACGCTCTAGCTGAGAATCGAACCAGACGTCTTCCTGTGAGGCGACAACACTACCGCAGCACCACCACCGCAGTATTATCTAAAACATATGTACTGAACACAAAAAGACTTTTAGGTTTATCAGTCCTAACCCATCTTTCTCTTTTGTTAATTACCATTACTTTCACAGATTAAAATCTGGATCTGCATAGGACACTAACTTCTAATTCTTTATGAAAAGATCATGGAAACAATGAATAGACTCCCCAAATACTTTAATCTAATAAAAAATGAATGAATAAAATACAGTTTTTATTATTTATTTATTTTAAATGTATTGGCTGGGATTTTCAGCAGAGGCCTGGGGAGAAAAGCTCCAAACACAACATACAGAAAAAAATAATACAGGAAAAATCATAATATCAATACATGTTGCAAACAGTTTACAGACTCTGTTCAGTCAATCAAGTAATACATTTGATCATTATTAAACTTATATAAGTATCTAAACTAACAATTATGTCACAGCTTGTATGTAGTATAAAGTACTGTTTGGCACACAGTTATAGAAAGGAGCTAGTCAGGATTAGAACAAGGACATAACCAGTGTGTCTTAAAATGTTATCTGAGACTTTTTTTGAATTGAGTTAGTGAGGATACTAGAGTAAGGTCGGCAGGAAGGGAGTTCCACGTTTTGTCAACAGAGTTGGCAAACAGGGTTTCCCCAGCTGAGTTATTGGTTTTGAATGTTTGAACCAGCAGTCTGTTAGATGAGTGAAGTGGCCTGAGGTTACTGTAGGGGCTAATGATGTTTTTAAATGCAGGCATATTTGCAGGTTGGTTGAGTACTTTATATGTCACTATAAGCTGGTTGTATTGAAGTAGGCTAGGTAATTCAAGCCACCCTAGAAGATTTGGGTTATGACAATGGTGTGTCCTAAATGCTGTGCCTGTGACAAATCTAGCAATGTTGTTATAACAGCTAGAGAGCTTGCTAAGATCAGATTTGTTCAGATTGGTGAATAAAGGGGAGGCATAGAGAAGGGTAGAGAGTAGATGGGAATGGGCAATAGCAGTTCTAGCAAGTGGATTAAGAAAAGGTTTAATCTTATAAAGAGAGCCAAGTTTTTTATTAATGGTTTTGATAGTTTAGTTGACATGCATATCAAATTGAAGGTTATCTACTATAACACATAAGAGTTTAGTTTGAGCTTCTGGGGAGACAATGGTGCCATTATTAGATTTAATGGTAAAGAATCATGATGAGGACCTACAAGTGGGGAAAAGTAGCAGCTTTGTTTTGTTACGGTTTAAGATCAGATGATGATTACAGAGCGAATTTTCAACAGTGTTAAACGTAGTCTGGGACAATGTCATTAGTTTTCTCTGGGAGGTGGATGAGCAGATTAAAGTGGAGTCATTTGCATATTGAATGCATGTTGCATCTGGGATGACAGAGTGGAGGTCATTAATAAAGATAGAGAAAAGAAGGGGTCCTAGTATACAGCCCTGGGGAACTCCTAGAGTGATGGGTAAAAGGGAGGATAGTTTTCCCAGCCATAGAACTGCCTGTTGTCTACCACAGAGGTAGGACTGAAACCATTGGAGAGCCTGGTTATCTAAGGAGAAGGTTTTCAAAGTATGGATGAGTTTTTGGTGGTTAACCACATTGAAGGCCTTGGAGAGTTCAAGAAAGAGGGCTGAGGTTAGTTTGTTATTATTTTGGTTATGATTTATGATATCAGACAAGCAGAGGAGGGCTGAGGTAGTACTATGGAATGGCCTAAAGCCATGCTGAGAGCAAGCCAACAGATTGTTCTGAATAAGATAGTGCAGGAGTTGTTCATGGATGCACTTCTCAATAATTTTAGCCAGCGATGACAGAACAGCTATGGGTCTGAAGTTTGATAGTTCAATAGAGCTACCTCCTTTATGAAGTGGTATAACATGGGATAGTTTCCATATGGAGGGTATGGTAGCTTCAGATACATTTCTATTGATTAAAATGGAGATTGGGTATGCTATGGCATCTGCAACTTTTTGTAGATACTCTGCAGGTTGGAGATCAGCAGATAGGGTTGTTGGCTTTAATTTCTTAATTAGGGCATGGATAAGTGATATAGGTACTGGTTGAAAGTTAAAGGAGAGTTGGGTACTGGGTATAGCAGCAGTTCAGTGAGAGCAACTGGGAGTTAGCTGACTAGCTAGGGACTGGATAGTCTCTGTGAAGAAACTATTAAATGTGTTGGCAACATCCTCTGGGGTTTTATGGTTGGAAGATGAAGGGGTTGGAGTGGTGGTTTGACCTGGGTGAAGAAATTTGTTTATTTCTGCCCAGAATTTTTGAGGTTTGTTTTGATGTTTCTGTTGAAAATGGCAGTAAAAATGTTTTTTGTCTAATGTAACAGATTTCTGTGTGTCACTCCTTAATTGCCGATATCTTAGTTGATCTAATGGGGTTTTTGTGGCATGCCAAGTGGTCCATGTTTTGTTTCTAAGGAAGATTTTTAATTTGGTATCTTTTGAAAGCCACTGTGCAATTTTTGCTTTGGTTCTGATAAAGTGAGTAGGAGCATGAGAGTTCAGGATGGCAAGAAAATTGGTATAAAAGTATGCTACAGCTTCATTCAATGGTAATTGTTTTAGGACTGACCAATTACATAATTTGAGTTCATTTTGGAAATTGGTGGGGTTAAAGTTCCTATTATTTCTTATAGTTTTGTAGATGGGCTGGTGGGTGTTATCAGCCTGGTACTTAATTATGTAGGTAAGAAAGTGGTCACTTAGGTCTTCAGGAAGGGTCCCTGACTTGTACATATGGGGATGGTTATTGATAAGTAACCAGTCTAGGATACTTTGTTTGTTATTGGGTTTGCAAATCCTGGTGGGGGAGGATATGATCTGTGTAAACCATTGTAGTTTATGTGGGTTGTAGGAGATTCTGAGGAACAGATATTCCAGTCAATGTTGAAGTTCCTGAGAACAATGGTTTCTTGGGGATAGGTACTGGATAACCAATGGAGGATGTCTTCTAATGTGTTTGTGTTATTACCTGGGAGAATGTAGCCACATATTAGGTTTATACATTTTAATTAAACTATAAAGCATAAATCTTCGATACATGTTTGATCTCTTACTTATTTTATTACAATTTCCATTGTTTATCAATCACAGTTATCTCACACAGTTTAATACCTAAAATCCTTACTTCATGTCTAGTAAAATGAATGTTTCTTACTTTCTTAATTTCTCCAAAATCTTTTACCTCTTTCTTTGCCAAATTCTAAACCCAGTTTTCCAAGGATTTAAAAAAATGAAAATATTCATGCACGCTATTTATTAACATTACATCATCCATGTAACCCAATATAAGTGGTAATTTAAACTGATCTCTAGATCATCCTATACCAATTTCAAGATTTTCCTTAAAAGTATTCATTACCCAGCCAAATGCACTCCCTTTGCTGAACACCTCACTATGTTTTTCTTTACAGAGCAATCCATTCACTAACATTATAGAGGTTGCATCTCCATATAACTGTATTGAATAATTTTCATAGGCATACCATTATCCTTTTGGAGTCTCTGAGAATTGATTAAGGTTAACATCATTATAAGCTTTCATCACATCACAAGAATTTAATGAAGAGTAAGACAGAAAGCAGATTGCTTCAATAACTTTTTAAACTAAAATTCATATCTCAGTACTTACTCTATCTTTCTTTCCATAAACATAGTCTAAAACTTGGCGCATAACCTTATCAAATCACTACCCCTATCTTCCAATCCATAAACATAGTCTAATACTTGTCTTACAACCTTGTCAAATCTCAAATGTGGTATAGAAGTAATTAAAATTTTATAATCGATATTACATAAGGAGAATCCATAAAGTCTCCAATTACATAAACTTTAATCTCCTTGATTCCAAATTGAGATAATAATGTTAATGAATATCTCCTTATTTCCTATGTCATCCATTGATTTATAATCAACTAAAAATAGTTACAATCATCTTCATTTACATGTCTCTTCAGGAACCCCACCCTTTTTTACTAGTAACTCTTCAATACTAACTTCACTATTTAACATCTCAATGGTTTCCCTAAGATGTTTTCTTCACTTTCCATATTTATCTGTTCATTACTATTTTGCATTAAACAATTTCTCAAAAAATGTTCAGTACTGATATCTTGTTATGTGCTAAAAATCCTTTCTTGTTCCCCCTGAATTTCTATTAATATACACTACAAAAATTTAACTTGTTTACTTAAAGGATTTATTTCTTCCATTCTTTTTTTATGACAATATTTTGAGTTTAGGTTTTTTCACTGTTAGCTCACTATATTTATATATCACATTTTTCATCAGTACTTTATCATAGAGTTATTTTTAACCCTACTCATAATTCATTTCTTTCCCACATAAATTACATATTTTCACATTCTAAATATAAACTTTATACTTATGTTTATACCTACCTCTCTGTCCATAATAAACAGAAAACATAGTCCAGCTACTTCTAAAAGGACGACAACCATGTTTGAGAGTAAAAATCCTTTACTATCATGTTTCGCCTACTCAACTTCTTCAGAAAACATTTAAACTTACAAAAGCTATAGTTACACAACCAAATAACCAATCAGTATGTGCTCCCAATTACATTTACTAATTAATTACCAAACTATTCAAAACTCTCTAAAAAATATAAAAATTTTAATTAGCATTCTATGGTCTCAACACATAAGAGATGAAACTTATTATTTGTTAATAGCAAGCCTTCTATTTTTTAAAAACCACGATGTTAATACACTCATTAAACCCTGGAGGCTTATCAGCAGATGGTTTCAAGCTTCTCTACTTGATTTTTAAATTCACCTCCTCTAGGATTCATAGTGACCACATCCAATATAGCAACCATAAACTTTTCATATTTATCAGTGTGCTGAGTGTCTTTAAAGAACATTGTAAGAAACATTTGTCTTTATAGCATATGTATGTTCCTTATAACATTTACCCAGGTGTCTAGTGGTCATACCTACATAGAAGCTTGGGCAGCCAGAACATATCACAATGAATACCACTCCCTTAGTTTGAACAAGTGTATCTTGCCTTTGCACTTATTGTATAAGAATTGTGCTCCAACATTATGTAAGGGCCCTCATAAATGTACCTATGTGCAGTACAAGCATTACAGTCGCACAATATGTCCCTGCTCTCTTCTGTGACTTAGATAATAATACTCATGAATTATCTCTCTCTCTCTAAAAGTTGCTTAATAGTGTTGCTCTTTTTGTAAACAAAAACGGGATTTTTTCTTACCACCTTTAAAATGTCACTATTACTGGCAACATTTTTCCAGTTATCCTGTAGAATTTTTCTAATGCTAATATTATCAACTAGTCTGTCTCTAAACAAAATCTTGGAATCTGACTCGCCATTGTCTCTTTATCCAATGTTATTCCTATTGCCTTTTTTGGAAAACCGTATCTAATAATAGGAAAAATTCAGTTTCCCTTTTGATCTTTACTTCTTCACTAGTTTTATTTAAAAAATCAATTTCATATCCACGTTCGTGAAACATGGAACTAATAAGATTAATTTCATCAATAAAATCAGAATACTTGCTCTTCATCCTTGAGGCATGTCTATACTGCCCTCTAGGAATATTCATTTTAATAAACATTGGATGGCCACTCCTAAAATTAAGATAATTGTTTGCATTTTTTTTTACTGTGTATAGGATTATGAAATTCTTGACTTGAATTTTCCCACCAAAGTTCCATGTCTAAAAATCTAACAGTATGCCCTACATCTTCCCCTGTAAATTTCAAAAAACTTATACTGTTATTCGATTCATCTAAAAACAATTGTTCTTCTAAATGTTTTTTAATGATAAAACATAAATCATCTACAAACCTTCTATAGACTAAAATTTTAGAATAATTAATAGTTGCAGGTAAAATGTCTTGCCTCCACCACCCAAGGAAGAGACTAGCAAAAGCTGGGGCTACTGTAGCACCCATTACCACTCCCTTCTTTTGTCTAGAAGTCTTGGAATAAAATAAGAAATAATTGTCTTCAACTAAAATTTCAAGAAGGATACAATAACCTTTCACAAGATTCATACCAAATGATGCATATTTAATCAAAAATTGTCTTATAAACTCCACACTATCATCTTGAGGGATGGATGTAAACAATGACATAATATCACTATTATATATGTAGCATTCACCTGAAGAATAAACCTGTGTTAAAGAAAATTGTCTGATGTTTTCTAAAAAAAATCACTTGAATCCCTTATATAAAAGACTAAATTTTTGCACCAAGGGGTTTAAAATGGAATCTAAAAATAAAGAAATACCTTCAGGCTATCACCTGCTGCTGATACAACTGGTCAAATGGGGGGTGAGTGATGTCTTTATGGCTTTTGGGGATGCCAAAAAGCTCCCCTATTCTAGGGTTTTCTACCATTAAAAAATTATATAGCTCTGAGCTGATGTCACCGTCCACCAACATGTCGTATAAACAGTTTTGAACAAAAGAATGACTTTTCTTTACTTCTAAATCACTAACTTCTGCATATTCCTTACTGTTGCTAAGCACTTGTTCAATAACATTGTTGTAATGTTGCATATTCATGATGACCAGCCCACCCCCCTTGTCTGCTTTCATAAATCTCAAATTACTGTTTGGCAGCTCTTTAAAGGCTTTTTTTCTTCATCGTTAAGATTAAAAAATGTTTTACACACATTCCCCTTCAATGTGTTCCTAATTTCACTTTCATAAAAACATTTCAAAAGTCTTAATTGTGTGATGTAACATGGGATTAAACATAGAAGGTTTTCTTAAATTTGCTTTAATGTTTACATCTCTTAAAAAATAATGTAAATTCAACTTTCGAGTAAAAAACTTAAAATCTAAAACTCTACGCGTTACATTTGCCCGATGACTAGCAATGAAATTGAGTCCGTACTCTAAATCTTTACAGTGAGTAGTTTTAAGTTCAAAGTTAGATAAATTATATAATGTTGTATTAAAACTCACTCCCCAGGATTCAGCAAACTTCAGTGCAGGAATAGCTTATTCCTGCATGGAAGGGACCGTTCCCGTACAGCATGGCAGCGCACCATGCATATTCATGAAGGTGCGCTGCCGTGCTATAAAAGCGGACATGGTTCTGTGTATGAGGGCAGGGGGTGTGTCTGAGAGCAGTGATCTCACAATACACACACCCCCTGCACACCAGAATTGCCGTTCGGCAATTTAAAACGAGTGAGAATGTTCGTAACACACCCAACCCATTACGGTAAGAAATCTGTTCAAAGCCATAAGGGACAATCGTCTCTACCAAGGCAAAAGTTAATAGAATAACACATGTAGCATAAGCACATAGCTCACAACTCCCAACCCATCAGAGTAAGGAATGTGGACAAAGCCATAAGGGACAATTGTCCCACAAAGCAGAATGTTGATAGAATAACAGGTTCAGCATTAGCATGGATATTCTGAAGGGTACAATAAAAAAACACAACAAATATTTTTTGTTATACATGCAATAAAGTTTAAGTGTAGCTGCATGGGTGTGCCTGTTGCTTAGATATGCTTAATCCAGCTTAAATAGCACAAGAAGTTAAATAGCAAGAGACATCCAGCATAAACAGTACTGCAATAGCGTATTGGTTAGAACATATGATTTGCAAGCAGCCATTCCTGGTTCAATCCCCACTATAGCCAATTTGCATTTTACATGTGAAAGCAGTACATAAACATTTTTTTTATAATCAGCTACTAAATAACATATATTTGTTAACCAGAGTACTGTAGTAGGTACAGATGTGAGGTGTCAGTTTAATAAAGTTGTGAAGCCCCCATATAAACACAAGTGCATCATACAGGATAGTCACACATGAATAAATGTAATGAAAGCACATTGCAGGATGTTAGGGACAGTAAACAAATTTATAATATGTAATGAATGATGAATCAATCCCATACCGCAGATAGTCTATAAAATAAAAAATAAGCAATGCTAAGCATTGCACAGCTTTGCTTACCAGGTGTAAGCATTGTGTAAATATGACTGCTAAGCAATGAGTAACCCAGCTAAGAGGATTTGCCCATTGGTAAACAGTGCTGAACCTGTCCCTTTAAGCACTGCCAACCTTACCTAAGCAGGTTTTCCCATAGCTTAGCTCAGCATATTTAAAACCATCCAATCACAGCAAAGGGTGGGAAATCAGCCATATTTAAACCCCGCAGATGGGAATACAGCTCATAACTGGTTGCAGCTTCCCATTGTAGGCAATATGGCAGGTGTTGGCTAGGGCATGCGCTTCCAGGTGCAGCACTGGGGCATACAGGAGTCCAAGGTCATGGTAGGACTCCTGATTAAAAACCATGATGAGAGACTGCTGCAGGGCCAGTACCAGGGCTCTCAATATAAAGCGGAAGCAAGGCAGAGGGGTGATGTCCCAGCAGTGTGTAAGTATTCATATCAATAACTGTTAACCAAAGTCCAGCCTATGTATGTGATGGATAGGTATGCTTAAATATTTCTCTATTCCCTTTACAGCTGCAGCTGAGTGGGCTGTGAATCAGGAAGCCCATGCCAGTAGGTTGCAAAGGCTGCGTTGCAAGGCTGGTGAGTAACAATCCTGCTTGTAGTAGTCATACCAAATAAATATAAAGTAGTAGAAAGTCACCTGGCAGTATAAAAACTGTGTATGGGTTGTACTGAATAAACCAGACAATATGACAGTAATAGTCACATATAGGTGATATTTAAATAAATCTGTAACTCCCTGGGAATAAATTTCTAAATCCTGGACTGGTATTGTATGGCATTTAGTGTTGCATTCTCTGAATAGTAATGTTGTGTAAGCTACTGTTACCCACACTGTGCTACATAAAAAATATGTCTGGGAATGTCTGTATAAGACTGTTGTAAGTACAAGGTCAGATTGTACAACAAAGAGAGACTTAGACAGAAAACACGGAAAAATACAGACAGCAGTTTCTAAATAGCTCACTCTGATGAAACACAAACTGCTGTATTTTTTAGCACACACAGCCATGGTTCAAATCCTGGAAGTGGTAGTAAGCTGTATGCATAATCATACCTCTCAACTGTACAGATTTTTGCAGAATGTCCAGATAATTGGCTCATATTTTTGGCCTGTTCCTCCTTCTCCCTGGCAATCACTGGGATGATCTCAGAATAGTAGTCACTAAATAATGACATACATTTGAGTTTCAGATTTCTAATCCTTCAGAAAATGTATATTAAAACAAATACTGCTACTCTAGCAACCCTCTAAGTTTATAAGAGCAATATTCAAAATATATCCCTATTTGTACCCCCATGATGTCAAGCTTTTTCCAGAGTTTCTGCATTAAGAGAATGAGAGGTATGTGCATAATTTTAACTAGGAATCTGGGAATATGTGTAGAAACAGTCAGGTAGTGTTAACAAACATTCCTCCCACAGCTCTTTCAGAGAGGAAAACTGTAACTGCCTGGCAATAAAGTTTTAAATCCTGGGCTGGTTGTGTTTACTCTGATATTGTATGGCCTGATATGTAGCATTCACCAAGATCTGATATCAGAATAATACTGTTGTGTCGACCATTGTTTCTCACACTATGCTACATAAAAATATATCTAGGAATGTCTGTATAAGGCTGTTGTAACTACAAGGTCAGATTGTACAACTAAGAGAGACTTAGACAGAAAACACTGAAGGAACAGACAGTGGTTTCTAAATAGCTCACTCTGATGAAACAGAAATGGTGGTATTTTTAGCAAACACAGCCATGGTTTGAATCCTGAGAGTGATAGTAAGCTATATACATAATCATACCTCTCAACTGTACAGATTCTCCCAGAATGTCCAGATATTTGGCTCATAGTTTTGGCCTGTTCCTCTTTTTTTCTGGCAAATCACTGGGATGATCTCAGGATTGTAGTCACCAAATAATGACATACATTTGAGTGTCAGACTTCAAATCCTTCAGAAAATGTAAATTAAAACAAATCATGTTACTGTAGCAACTGTAAAAATGTTTATAAGAGCAATATTCAAAATATGTCCCTATTTGTACCCCCATGCTGTCAAGCTTTGTCCAGATGTTGTGCATTAAGAGATTGAGAGGTATGTGCATAACTTTAACTAGGAATTTGGGAGTATGTGTAGAAACACTCAGGTAGTGTTAACAAACCTTCCCTCCACAGGTCTACCAGGTAAAAGAAGTAGAATTTAGCCATAAGACAGTTGAAGTATACACCGTGTACAAACATACCACTGCCCAAACCAAGGCCATAGGGTATTTAATAATACCTGTAGAGTAATGATTAGAGCAATGATCATTAAAGTTGTGAGTACTGCAAGGATATACAAGTTGTTAACTGACATCTCCCCCCCCCCACCATATCTGCAACAATAATCTAAACACAAAAATCAATGGGTGTGTTTACACCAAACCTACTGTTGGGACATATGTCCTGTTGTTCAACAAATATTGAAATGTTTTTCTATTAATGTTCCATGTTGAAATACTATAATTGGTGGCCTGTTGCTATCAATGTAACAGACATGCCATTATAATGGCCACTGTGGTTCCATATATGAATGTTTTCTGTTTGCTATGCAACTGTTCCAAATCTGTTGTTTTGGGTTAATAGGAATAGCTATGCATGCTGTTATAACTAATCCTGGATTGTATTGACTATTACTAACCCACATATGTTCTAAACCTGTAACACCATAGCACATTTGGGAAGGCCGGTCCCAGCAGACCCACCTCTTCCACCTCATCTGTCCTATTACTAAAAATCTAAAGGTATGTGTATTTGACACCAGTATCTGGATGTGTAAAAACATTGGAATTCATTATATATATACACTGGTTGCATGAGCGACATGCATAGGTACCCTTCCTCTGAGAGGAGATGAATTCAATGAATATGCTGATTGTAAATCAAGAAATGTGATTTATTTAGCCTCTTGCACAAAATGTCATTGCTTCTATATAGGGAAGACCAATAGGACCTTAAGAGAAAGGATAAGAGAGCATCTATACGCAATCCATAGGGAAAATGAAGGGAATGCTCTAGCCAGGCATATATTACACAATGATATTACACATACCTTTAGATTTTTAGTAATAGGACAGTTGATAGAGACAGAGAGGCTTGGCAATATTGGTAATAAGACAGAAAAAGCTGAAGCTAGGTGGATAATTAAATTAGCTGCAAACAAAGGTCATGGTCTTAATGATAAAATTTCATTAAAACCATTCTTATTAGATAAGCCTTTGAAACATTAAATGGTATTAATATAACATTTTAACATTTATATATAAATTTGTTTTAATATGTATAAAGTTTAGTAATAGGTTTTTATAAGACATATATATATTTTTTATATATTCTCTAAAATATTTGATATAAAGGAAATGATGTATTTTTTGTAACTTACATGTGACATGTTTATGTGAATTTCATTGGTGTTTTATCTACATATAAGCTGATTCATATTCTTATGTTTTGTTGAAGTCTGATGAAGCGTTCCAAGCAACGTGAAAGCGCTTACTTATTCGAATAAAGGACTTATTTTTCATTCATCTGGTTTGCTTCGTTTGTTGTGGAGTATCAACCTCTTCTGTTTTTGGATTTGTGCTTTGCTTTGGGAGGTGATACCTTACCCTGATAGTGTTCTTTTTTGTTTGAACATTATTGTTGTCCTCACCCCTCTCTCAGGGGTTTGAATGTACAAATATACCTTCAAATTCAGTGCATATGCACAGCTGTTGCTGTGGAAGAAATTGACAGCTATGGACCTTCCCTACACCTATCCTGCACATCCCTAGCTACTTTCCCTATTGTCTTTTCCTCTTTGTGCCCTGTTTTTCACCACTTTCCTATCACCCCTTTTTTCTTTTCTTTTAAAGAAATTAGAGTGGGGATAAGTGGGAGTTAGCTCTTTTAAGCAGTAGTAAGCATGATTAAGCCTGTTTGCATGGCGCTAAGCAATGCCTACACAGATTAAGCATTTTTAAGACTGTCTGTAAGCATATTTAACCAGAAGTTAGCATTGCTTACAGCTGCACAAACCCGCGCAAACCCGCTTACAACTGCTTAAACGTGACTTAATCACTCTGTAGCCAGCAGGCCTTGTTTTGCCCAGCAACAAAGTAATTAGCCCTGCCCAATCTTGAACCCAGGGCCCTGTACACCATAGTCAGAGAAATGTACCACTACTCCAACAGAGCTGTGCTATTGAAAGTTTTTTTTTTTTTTAAATATATCATTCAATACAGGTATAGAATACTATGGAACAAACACTGTGGAACCAGCATGTTTATAATATATAAATATACATTTGTATGGTGATAGATGCATATGAAAAGTGTATACATCAGATATATGTAGCTGTACATACGAAATTGCACATATAGGATATGTACATATATATCCCAAAATAATATAATGTGTAGATATCAAACAAGAAATATACTGATATATCGGGTCTATATTACATCACCGAACACTTAAAAATGTGAACGGTGATTAACTGACCCTATGTAAACAAAAGCTTACAATGTCAAACTGTCAGAGCAGCGATTTTTTTTCAAGGGAATAAAATCGCTGTTCCAACAAAAAAAAAAAAAGAAAAAGAAAACACTGTAAACATTACCTTAAGTGGGGGGCTATGCCCCCACACCCCCCTTACTTAAATATACCAACTCCGAGAGCACACTACAATCCCGAAAATGGCAAAGTAACAAAGCGGCCAAGCAAATTCTTTCCCAATGAATGAATTAGCTTAAAAGCCGCTTTGATATTTTGCCTTTTCAGTCTTTTAAGTTTGACCAAGAAGCAGGTCTTATAATAGGAACCCGATATATCAATAGTCATATATTAAAAAAATATATATATATATATATATATATATATATATCTATCTGTATATTCTTCTTCTTTCAGCTTTTCCCGGTTAGGGGTCGCCACAGTGGATCATCTGTCTGCTCATGATTGGCAGTGGAGTTTTACAGTGTCGAGTTGCCAGCCCGGTGCCCCACCTTCCACAGAAGGCACACACATGCACACACTCACACCTAGGGACAATTCAAAGTACCCAATCCACCTACTGTATGTCTTTGGGATGTGGGAGGAAATCAGAGCACCCGGAGGAAACCCATGCGACCACAGAGAGGACATGCAGACTATGCACAGAAGGCACCCCAGCCGAGAATCGAACCGGAGAACCTCTTGCTGTGAGGCAACAATGCTAACCATTGCACCACCATGGCCGCCCTATCTGTATATATGTGTGTGTGTGTGTGTGTGTGTGTGTGTATATATATATATATATATATATATATATATATATATATATATTTATACAAGAATAAATTAACATAATACATACATATATATAAATATATATCTAGGTACATATATATATATATATATATATATATATATATATATATATATATATATATACATACATAAATATACACATACAGAGATAGCTATACATATATATATATATATATATATATATATATATATATATATATATATATATATATATATATATACACACATATATATACAGACATATACATACATATACAGATATATAAATATATATCTAGGTACATATAGATATATATATACATACATAAATACACATACAGAGATAGCTATATATATATATATATATATATATATATATATATATATATATATATATACACATATATATATATACAGACATACATATACATACATACATATACAGATATATTTATATATATATATATATATATATATATATATATATATATATTTATATACATACACACACACACACACCTATATTATATATGTATATATATATATATATATATATATATATTTATACATCTATATATATATATATGTATATATTTCTATATATATACGTGTGTGTGTGCATACGATGTACTGCAGTTATACCCAGCACCATACCTCCCCACCCCTAACTGCAAGAGATCTGGACAAAGGCTGCTAAATGGGGGGCAATAGACCAGCACTAGGGACACACTGTACATCCTGCAGGTATAAATGTAGAATGTCGCTATAGGAACAGGGTGTGTGTCAGCATACATGTTCAGAAGGATGTCAGTTACAGACCTCCCAACCATCCTGAGTTACTCGGATTTTACCGAGTTTTGGGGTCAAAATAAAGGGGTGTCACGATTCCCGAGTGGCACTCCTTCATTTCCGATTTTTTTGCTTTCTTTTTTTTATGTTTTGAATTTTCGCTCTGTCGAAGCTGACGTCATCACGTGAGCGATGACGTCAGCTCAGTCAGCGCTACCAGCCAGTCGGAATTGAGCTCAAGGAGCTCACATCATCATTTCCGGCTGGCTGTGAGCGGGCGGGAATTAAACAGCAGCAGCACTAATGCTGCCGAGAATGGGCTGGCTTTACTTTACTTTTGTAAACTGCTCTGCTGAGAATGGGCTGGCTTTACTTTATTTTTGCAAATTGCTGCCAACATAAATGGACTTTGGGCTGCAGGCTGAGAGAACGGGATGAAGCAAGGCAAGGCATTAGGTAAAGAAACAAAGTGTATGTGTGGCTGGGTATTCACTTATTGTCAGGTACGATGCCTACAGTTGTGCATGTTCCGGTGAGTGCATACACTTATGAGTGTGTATATTCGTGTGGTATGACCATATTTAGCTTCTAGTACGAAATGTTGTGCCAGTATAAACTTTGGCACAGATAGAAAAGCTGTCACAGAAGCTGGTAGGGCTTGCATAACTACACATAAAGTCATTTAAAGAACGAAGGCAGACAAAAAAGGAGCTATGAAAGCAATCGTAGACTGGCTGCCTCATGCATTCAGTAATTGAGAAAGCACTGGTAGAAATACCTTGCTTTAGAAATTACATTATTTGGGGTTTCCTTCCGATATGCTTTTCCTGCTTTTAATAGTTGAATGTTTTTATGATCTGTTTTCCAGAAGGAGCAAAAAAAACTGTTTATAAATTAGACATTTTGTGCCTCGATAATCACAGATACGTCAGCAACAGTTACATTCCAGATGTAGTGTCATGCATCCAGGAATCGCATGTTCGCAGAAGTGCTGACAACTCTAAACAGATTAATGAATCCAGTTTAAATTCTATTTAAAACAGAAAATGAAAGCCACATTCTTTAATTCCTTTACATATAATAGGACAGTTCAGTTCATTAGTAGTCAAACATTTTAAGTTTTCTGCTAGAGGAACTGTTCTTTTTCCATCTCCAGGCAGGACAAATATGAAAAGATGAGTTATGCTACACACCACAGACAAATGCTCCAAAGTCCAGACATAAACAGCTCATTACAGAATATGTGCTGTAAATGAGATCTGAACTCCAGCTTTTGTGAGCCTGGAGATATTTTACATGTTAATTGTTCTATTTCCTCCTCCTTATTGATTTAGGGATTTTCCTTTAAGATTTAAAATATTCCTATATTTCTGATGGAAAATAAAACTGTCATAATTCCTAAGGCATTTTCCTAATATTCAGATTTATTTAAACAGCTGTTTTGTTATTCATTCATTTTTTTTAGTTTGCCTTTACTTACACTGCAAATTGAGGCTTTTAATTGGCTATACCAGCATACAGGAATTATAGGAAATATGTGATTAATTTATTATTTTTTTGAAACTGTAATTGTTAATATACTTCTCAGAAGCAGATAATGTCACAATGTCTTAAAATAGTAACAGACTAGAATCACACTGAATGTCCTCCTGCCTTCTTCAGATACATGTACACAAACAAAAGCACATGGTAGTGTGACTGCGGACCATTTCATTCCCAGCCATTTCAATGAAATTGTCAACATGCATGGAATTGCTTAGCTACATATACACATGCACAATCATAAAACTCACCAAAATGGCCCTCTGTAAGTTTTTAAGCAAGTGTATATGCTAGTACTGGATATAGTTAAAAACAATGATTACATAATTCCTTAAGTCATTGTCTTTATAATTATTTATAGTTTGGGTGTGGAAGCAGACTTTTATGATGGAAATGTTCTGAATTGGGGAGTTTTATAATTATTGGTTCATGCATTTTCTTTCATTGCCTACAGTACAACCTACTGTAAAAATGTTCATTCAAACAATAAATTTAAAATGTGCTCTGTCTAGCAAGTGTGGTGTATTATACAAGGACTATAACTTAAGTCAGGAAGGTGCATCAAAGAAAAGAACGCATCATGTATGTTTCTTGTTTTGTGTGCAAGGGGCCAATGATTTGAAAACAGCCGAAAGGTAATCTTTATCCACCAGTGGCCAGATGCATTTTTTTTGGATGTGGTAAGGGTTTTAATGCTGTTTCAATGAATGTGAGTTTCAAGGGCAGAGAAGTTTTAATGCCAAGTCTGTTTTCATTGTGAGACAGTATTGCTTTGTTTATCAGATGTCTGTTAGTGTTTGTGCATTGATGTGCTGCAAAATGTAAAAATAAAATCCAAATAATCATTGTAGAAGTAAAGCAGTATGCACACATTAGTGTGTATGGTAAATGGGGTGAAATAGCCAGGTAATGGGATATTGGAATGGCTGCAGGGGGACTCTGGTGCCATATTTTGGTTGTCTGTTCTTCAGTTTGTGTTCTTAAGTTGGTATCCCACAACTCCAATGGTGTAGGTGGGGTTATGTAATTATGTATGCAAATTAGATGTTAATCCGCGTACAGATTTGTACCTATTTTTCATGGGCCTTGTCCAGATTTTTGATATTTCCAGGTTGAGAGGTATGGTCAGTTATGAAACTGCAATGTATGTCATCATATACTGACAGACATTCCCACATGATCACAATGATTCACCACAGGAAGGAATAAAATGATACTGTTCAACAGACCAGAAATATGGGCAATAAGCGTGGACAGTCTGGAACATCTGGCTGGTGACAGGTATGCTCAGAATAGCTTAGTGCAAGAAAGCATAACCAAGCCTGGCAAAGGGGAAGAGCCATGGAAATGTTGACATATCTGACATACTGGTGTAGATGAACTGACACATGCGATGCAGTAACACTCTACTGTCTGTTCCAACATCCATTGAGTGGAATACCACAAGTCCAAAACCCACTGACTTCATAGGAGTTAGTCATGTAAATCTTCACATCCCCCAACTGATGTGTCAGACATACACAATGCTTATGTGGGCCAGCCAACACTACACATCTGCCAAATATTTGGACGTAGCATCACATTAGGGAAAATACACTAAACTGCTAGCCATGTAACCAAGCAATATCCAAACTACAGGCAGACTGACACAACAAAAAAGCAATCTTGCTATGGGGGAATACACATGTAATTGCAAATTTACCAGGCACTCTAGGGATGTAACAGCACTGATAAACAGACAACAGTGTGAAAGTGCATACAGTATAAGGAGTGTGTGAACCAAGCTGTCAGCATGTTTGATACTCACACACTACCCCTACATATAATGGCCCAATACACAGTGTAGTATGATGCCTGACTGTGTTATGGGGCATGTCACAGTCTTACCCTACAAAAATATAACACTTGATAGAGCACCAGAAAATGGATCCACATGCAAAGGCAGATAGAAAGGGAAACATAACACTTTCAAATACCCCCCCCCCGCCAAAGAAATAACATATTCACAGTACACTGCTACAGAATCCTGACAGTCTGTCAACAATAGCTAGAAATACAAAGACCTCTCAACTGTACACACTCCCAAAGAATGTCCAGGCGATGTCATTGTATATAAGGTCTCTTACACATAAAATGTCGGGCAGTCTGATACCTAACTGGGATGATATTATAAATTACATCACTAAGTAATGACATACCATAGCTCTATGCCTCTAACTGCATGATATATGGACAAAGTTTGACATACTCTTGGACAGAGGCCTAAACACAGGTCCAGGATGGAGATATTGCTGTTATAAATTGAGAAAGTAGCTGGTGTAGGTCTAATTCTATCTCCCGTCACACACAGTGCAAATGTGAACATCCCACACTCTGCAGTGTCTAGCCTTGAATCCTGCCTGTCTGTACAATCCCACTGTCTGAAACCAACATAATGTAGCCAATCACACTATCCTCCTGTAGACTTTACATATCACTCTTAATGGTACTTGTCTGTCACAAATAACTCCTGACAACCCTCCCCACCACACACAACCTGCCTGTACTCTCTCGTACACCTCTCCTCCACACTGCCCATGACTCTGAACTGGTGTTCCCAAGTAGTTAGACCTATCCACCTTCCAAACTGTATGCCCTGCATTGTCACCATTCCTCTATCCTCCACCCCATTCACACACATGTATTCTTACTTAGTCCTGCTGACCATCATTCCTCCCTGCTCTACAACATAACCCCACCTCCCCAGAGTATCCTCAACCTGTCCCCTGATCTCACTACAGACCATAATGTCATCTGCAAACTGCACAGTCAACAGGGGCCCCTGTCTGATCATGTCTGTCAACCTATCCCTCACCACTGCAAATGTGAAAGGACACAGCTGGACCTCTGATGTACTTCCACCTCCACCTTAAATCCACCTGTCATGTCAAAACCAGAAATCACTGCTGCCACACTAGCCTCTTACATATCCTGTGGTGCCTGACAGACTCCTCTGGCACCCCTGACCTCCACATATAATACCACACTGTCATATGCTGTCTGTAGGTGCACATAGACACAATGCACCTGCATCTCAGCCTCAGTGCAGAGCTCCATCAATGCTTGTGGATCAATATTTGCATTTGTACCGCTCTTACCTGGCATGAAACAATACTGCAAATCATCGATCATCACCATGTTCTCAACCTAGCTGCCACCACCCTTTACCATTACCTCATCCTGTGACTGATCAATGTTATCCCTCACTTGTTACTACAGCTCTGCAGACCACCCTTGTTCAGATAAGCAGTACCCATACATATTCACCAACATCTCACACATCCTCTCACTTTCCAAGATTACAGTAAACAATCCAATTAAAAATACCACTGCCAGGTCTTATAAACACCTTCAGGCATCCATAGGTATGTCACCTGGAACAGCCTTTCCACTGTTAAACTCCCTCATAGCTATCCTTACATTCTCCTTGATAATCTGTTGCACCTCCTAATTAACGATACCCACCTCAACAAATCTTCCCTCCCTCCCCCATTTTCCTCATGGAACAGGCCATCAAAGTGATGTTTCCATATGTTCTAAACACACTCCTAGCTTGTATGTATCACCCATATTCCTTTATCACCCTTTTGTGCTGCACATCCTTCCTAGCTATGTGCCTCTGTCTAGCCAATAGCTACAGGCCCTATACACCATCCGTGCTGTCCAACATTACGTACAACCTCAGACTCCACATCCATATCCATGTGCAACACTCTCTTTGCCATGCACTCCATCTCTTTATACTCATGTCTACTTTCTACATCTGTCTGTCAATCCCACTTCTCCTTTGCCAACACCTTCCTCTGCATACTCCCCTGTACTTCTTCATTCCACCACCACATGTGTAGGAGCAGTCACCATCTGGACAGCATGTCAGCCTGTGTCTGATTGAGCACAGTAGGTCACAGGTGTGTTAATTTAATGCTGAGTATGAGTACAAATTGGACACATCAACTGAGGGCAACTGGAAGGCCATCCCCAAATATGTCTGTGGTCTCACAGGCAACTATCCAACCCACCCTGTAATGGAGGTCAGCCACAGCACATACACACACACCATAGCTAAAGATGACTAGCTTCGGACATGTTTAGGACAAACATCCTGGCTCAGCATGAGTATAGAAGGATATGCACACCACACGCACCCTTACCTTCACCATTAATTAAGTGCAAACTGCCTACTTACACATAATGCTATGCATGCCCCTACAATTCTTCTAGGTACTGGAGTATTATATGACGTAATGTTGTGGCTACTGATACTCATTACTAGTGAGCTGTCTCTGTAAAGAACTATAGACAATGTCTGATGTCCTGTGATGTGTTTTTCCCTGTTTATGTCTTTCAGGTGCGATGCAGAGGCTTCCAGCCTATGATGTCCAGGAGACAGCAGCCATAACTGAGGCCATCCTGGAACACTACCACATCCTCTTCAGTGGGGATCACCAACATCAGCAGGAGAGGACAGCCCTCTGGGAAGACCTCACACAGAGAGTGAACACCTTGGGGAACCATGGCCGTATGTACGAATAGGTCAGGCACAGAGCAACTGACCTGATTCGGCGTGCATGGCAATGTGCTGCTGCGGTGGCGAGGGACCGTTCTGCCAGCCAGAGAGGCCCCACTTACAGCAATATAGGAGCTGCTTGCCAACCTTGGGATGGCCCACAGAGAACAATCATTACAAGATGCAGCTGTCATGGTGGTGGGTGCCACCCAGGAAACTGGCGAGGAGCGTCCAGGTACGGCAAAAGTCCACATCAGTGTACTGAGGTTACATTTCAACTGTGTATTAACAGTCTTTAGATTTATTTATTTATTTATCATTTGTTAACCAGGAAACGTCTGATTTGGAACAAAGCCAATTTTCAGTGGAGGCCCAGGGAGAAATGCTCCAGATGTATGCCTTTGTAATGTGGGAGGAAACCAGAGCACCCAGAGGAAACACACACGAATGCAGGGAGGACATGCAGACTCTGCACAAAAGGCACCCCAGCTGAGAATAAGACCAGAGAACCTCTTGCTGTGAAGTCACAACGCTACCACTGCGCCATCCACAGATGCAGATGTCATTGCAAAATAGAGCACTGGTTGGGGTTTAGTAATGCACACGTGCCCATTTCAGGTGAAGAATAGCAAATAGTGTAATATCATAGTGTGGACTATACCTGTGCATACATGTAGCATTGCTCCTGGACCGATGGCTATTGTGAAGCTGCTGACAATACCTCTCTCTCACATTACCTAGCTACATCTCATCAACATGAGGCACAGCAGCCTGAGACCGGTAATTATGAGGGGTCTATATTATAATCTTGAATGTTTAATAGTTCGAATGCATAAACATCGAACTTTATGCATCGAACTATTAAACAATCGAAACACAATACAAATATTTGTAGAACAAAAAAAAAAAACTAATGAGTGTAGGCTGGGGGGGCAAGCCCTCCTGCACTCCCACACCCCCACTACTTAAATATACCAACTCTGAGATACCGTTACAGTATAGGAAAGGGAAATCTTCCTTTTTCTGCACCATACTATGTTAAAGTGCGATCTTGGAGTTGGTATATTTAAGTATCGGTGGGTGTGGGGGGTGCAGGGGGCTTGCTCCCCTGCTTAAACCCGTTAGGGTAAGTATTTGATGTTTAAATTTTTTTTTTATTTTCAAAGTTATGGAACTTCGATAAAATGTGTCGACCATATTGTATTCGATGTTCCGTAACTTTGAGATTACAATATAGACCCAATTATGAGATATTCCTGTTGTGGCTTACCAGTACCCCAGGCATTTTAAGGTCATGCATGTGGCCATGCACTGAACTGTTACAGTCAGCAAATTGCATGTATCTGCAAGATCACCTGCAGTGTGGTTCACTGCATGATATCACAGAGGCCTATTTGCATGAGATGTCACATATCAATAGCATAACTCACAAACTTGTTATTGCAGGACATCTGGATAATGAATGGCAAAATGTGGGGACAGAGTGCCAATAGCAGGGACATCTTGCATACAGTACTGTGAGACAGTGCTTATAAAAGGTGTACACATATGTCACAATGTCAGGTATGTCTGAGATATGGCAATGTGAACACAAGACCAAAGCCATGCAACCTGTCATGTGAGCTATAATCTGTACAATATAAATGTGAAACATACAACTCTGTTAGGGGAACATGTATGTGGAATGGAAACAGTCCAAGAAGCTAGATGGATATGTGTGGACATGAGGAAGCTCATACTGGGGTATATCAGTGTGTGATACAACCACAGCAATTGATCAGATTGGGTACACACCTGCCATCAATCATGGACTCCTGCAGTACCTACATACAACAGTTAGCTCACATACGAGGATTATCCCAATGCAGACCTACAGTTGCCTGCTACTGCAAAAGCCATGGTTCATACATAGCCTAACATGCTGCAAAAGGATTGAAAGCTATGGACACATACACACAGCATTGCATATGCCATGGAACACAGTGCAGATAATCATCAAAAGGTGCACAGGAGATGGTGCAACAGTGACATAGGTTCATAGGTAAGTACTAGGCTATCTGCCCAAGGGCATTTATAAGCCTAGCCAGAATGTGTTGGCTTTCACCACCCCCTTAGATTAGTTCCCTGTGCCTCTGTCCAGCAAAGCCATTAGTTCCCTGTGCCACTGTCCAGCAGAGCTATTAGTTCCCTGCGCCACTGTCCAGCAGAGCCAGTGCAGTGATCCCCAGGGTAACTTTTCTGTTTCCCATCCACCTGTCAAGGTTTCTCTTGAAGAGTGTTAGTGAGGGGCTCTGCCTGATGTATATTGGAATCCTGTTCCAAAGCAAGAGGAGTCTCTGGGATAGGAATATATCCCTCCAGCATGTCCTATTTATTGTTGTAGTGAGGTTTATATCTCTAGAGTGTGTGGCTTTCTGGGATTTGATTTTTTTTTAGTTGGAGCATGTCCATCAATTCTGGGTTGGACATGGCCTTGTATGTCAGGCAGAGATCACCTCTGAGTAAGTGGTATGCAACCGAGTACAGCTGGAGTTTCTTGAGTCGGGCTGCCTAGGGCATCTGTTTGAGTCCAGTAATCCTCTTGGTGAGGTACTTTTGTGGCCTTTCCAGCTGTTGCAGGTGTCTTGTAAGGTACATCCCAAATGGGGCATTGTATTCTATGATGGGTCTAATGAGTGATCAGTAGAGACCACAATAACCTCTTTTGTTCTAGATGTGAACCCTTTTGTGATTAGGTGGCCACACAGAAGGATTTTTTAACCACCTTGGCAATATGATTATCAAAGGAGAGATTACAATCTACTTGGGTCCCCAGATCCCTTATTACATTTTCTGTATTTAGGGGACTACCACCTATGTGGCAGTTCACGGGTACTTTGTTTTTTCCAAGGGGATGACAATGCACTTTTTGGCATTTAGCTTGAGGCCATGATTTTGACACCAGGTATCCATCTCAGTGAGACCCATCTGGAGGGTGTCTGTATCAGCCAGAGAATCAATTATGGCCCCTAGTTTGGTGTCGTCTGTGAACTTGGTAAGCCATAGTCCTCCTATGCTTGCCTGTACCTCTGAGAAGTATATACCGAACAGGAGGGGTCTTAGGACTGAACCCTGGGGGACGCCACTTGTAACCGGTTTAGAGTCGGATGTAGAGCCTGCAACTCTCACCATGTGGGTTCTATCCATGAGCCAGTTGGCAACCTATCTCATGACGTAGGGGTTTATGTTCAAGCTGGTGAGCTTGTCTATAATACTAGAATGAGGAATGGTGTTGAAAGCCTTTGCAAGGTCTAGGTAGGCTGTGTGGACCTCCTTTCCCTCATCTAATGCCTTGGTAACCATCTCAAAGAAGTTCACCAGGTTTAGGAGGCATGATCTGCACTTAAAACCAAACTGGGTAGGGTCCAAGGTTTGGAGGTTCCCAATGTCTTTGTTAATGAGTTCCATGATGATGCATTCCATAGCCTTGCAGACTAGGCTAGTCAGGCTTATAGGGCGATAGTTCCTGGGGTCCGTTATGGCTCCACCTTTGTGGAGCGGGATAACTGTTGCTGTGCGCCACTCTGTGGGTACGTAGCCTGTAGAAAGGCTGAGTTTGAACAGTGTGCTTAGGTGAGGGGTTAGTTCATTTTGGAGCTCTTGTAAGACACAGTCTGGAACCCCATCCGGTCCCATTGAAGCTGTGTTTTTGGCTTTGGATAGGGCTGTTTTAACCTGTGTGTCGGTGATTGACAGGGCCCTACATTCTTCTGGTATGGTTATGGGCCCTTTAGGGGGTGAGAGGGGGGTGAAGATTGCACTAAACCTGTCTGCCAGAATGTTTGTAATATCAGTCGGTTCAGTGTATTTTGTGCCATTCTGCACTAACTCAGAGCAGATCTGAGAGTTTCCACTTAGGTTCTTGACATAGCTAAAGAATGCTTTGTGGTTATCTTTGGAGTCATTGTCAATTTTTCTTTCAAAACTAGCCTTGGATGATTTAATGAGGGGTCATAGTTTCTTGCTGATACTGATCAGGGATGTCTTTCCTTCTTGAGATTTTACTCTTTTCTGTACTAATTTCCATACTGATCAGGGATGTCTTTCCTTCTTGGGATTTTACTCTTTTTTGTACTAATTTCCTCCTTCTGTTGTATAGCTTATTTATGGCAGGGGTTCACCAGACTGGTTTCCTTTTCTTGAAGGAGTGAGTCTTGGTTTTACTTGGGATAGCACGATCCATGCATTCCTGAAGATGCTCATAGACTGCCTTTGTAAAGGCAGTTTGAAGAAGTAGACATCCCTACACATTTGTTGGGAAAATCATCCCAGAAATGTCCAGGGAGGCTGCCAGGAGCCATACAGCAACAGTGAAGGGGTATCAGACATCTCTGGCAAGTACTGGGTGTGTACTACATGTGACAACAGTCTTCCATGGACTCCACATGTCTTGGGTAGAGGGTATGTTTCGATGATGGCAGCTGTTCCTCACAACACACAACAGCCAGTTCTGGGTAACGTCTGGACAATAATACATCAACTTTTCAAAACGCATGTGTGGAAATGTGTGAAGGTGTTATGAAACCAGGGTTGAACTTTCTTTGTGTACAATTTGTTCATGTTAGTTTGGCACAGTAGCAGCACTGCACAACAGCAGAACAGCACTAACCACACAGTGAAGCAGGGTGATGCCAGTGTCCTGCTCTGGGTTTGCCGTCCACCAGCTTGAACTGGGTCTGTAGCCAATTCGGATTGTATTATGACCACTTCCAAACAGCAGTCCCTTGTGGCTATGATCTGTCTGGTGTCTTCCACTTGGCTGTGAATGGAGAGGTATCTCAACATTGCACACAACAATTGGCCAGACCCTACATCCAAATGAACAAAAGGATGGATTCACAAGAACACAATCAACAGTCTGCTGTGGCCAAGCCAGAAGCCACACCTACATACGAAACACAGTCTGTGTGTTGATCTGACAAGTCCTATGCACAGGGAATGGCCTTGTAATCGGACAGATTTGGAGTTGTTTGTCAAGGGATAGTTTGCAAACATTGCCATGTTGAGATGTGCCATGCTGAGAAACACCACCCCAAGAGGACTGACTGCTGTACTGAGAGCAGCAGGTGCTTTATCAAAGTATTGGTTTACGAGTGTGCACCTTCTGCAAGCCAGCTATTGTAATACTAACATGTACGATCTGGCAACCCTACCTGATGTGTATGTTTCTCATTCAGAATGCACAGGTTACATGTCATACAAAATGGTAGAAATCTCATGGCAGTATTCATGTGGCATCGTGATATGTCACAAAACCCTTGCATGTTAAGAGAGGTGTGTACACTTACTATATCCACTGTCAGTTTGTGAAGTTATTTGAGGAAATGCCCTTGTTTTCACATACATGCATTGCAGGTTATGACAACTGGAAATCACAGTATGACATTGAACATAGGGTCACCAATCCACTGGTCAAACCAGTAATGTACCAGACCAACATAGGAGGTATGTGCAGCAGACAGGCAGTATGATCCACATATCAAAATAGTTGTGAAAACTCTGTACAGTTTGTAGTTATGTTCCCTAGGTTTTGCCACAGTGCTATACAGGTGAACAGCACTGATGTCTCCCTGAGTGTAGTGTGTTCTTGGTGAAGGCTCAACACTTACTAAAGATACACACACATGCCAGTGGTATAAATTAGTAGTAAAACTAAGTTGAAAGGTATGCACTGCATGATGTTGAGGACCTGTCTAGAGTGTGTCTGTTGTGGTCTGGGTTTGTGTCATGACTGTCACCCACTGCCTAATGTGAGTTCTGTGTAATGCCTGTGGGACACCTTGTGTGTGTGTGTGTGTGTGTGTGTGTGTGTGTGTGTGTGTGTGTGTGTGTGTGTGTGTGTGTGTGTGTGTGTGTGTGTGTGTGTGTGTGTGAGAGTGTGTGTATATGATAGCAAACAGTATAATGATGTTAGTAATGTACATATCGTGTATTTTCTTCACAGATGGGCATGGTGGTCCCAGTTCCTCCTGCTATACAGGTGATGTTAGCTTGTATGGTGACTCTGACCATGATGACAACCATAGTGGGGCACATGTGGGATTGTCATGGGCTGCAGCTGTGTCACCAGTTGCCATTTCACCTTTATCATCCCCATCCCCACACACAGTCACAATGCCCACACATTCCTCATCACCAGTGGCCATAAGTGAAGGACAGCTAGGTGCAGGCACAGGACATGTAAGTGTGGAGGCTATGGCAAGTGAGCAGCAAGCCACTAGCCATAGCCAGACTGCTGGCGAGGTCACATACAGGGAGATGGGCAGGGGTGGTTGAAGGAGGATTGCTGCCCATCCAGCCCATGTAGCAAGTGCCAATGCGCCAATTACCAGGTGCATGTTTTGGGCTGTAATGAATGCGCAGGGATGTAAAGAACAGAACACCAGACAACTGCATAGGGTTGTGGCAGGCCATCTCCCTGGTGCTCATGGCTGTCTCCAGGACCTTGTTGCAGCCAGGTGTGAGGGCAATGAAATCATGGATTGACAGTTGGGTGAGATCGGGGCACTCATCAGCCATGGAATATCTGTGCTTGAATGTTTGGCAGGGGAGAGGCAGCAGCCGCATGGACATATCTCAGCACCACAATCATCTGGGGGTCCATATGGTCATCCACCATCACGCTCCCATAGCGGCAGTGACACCGGCAGTACTCAGGGTGGTGTGCTGTCCATGCCATGACGTAGCAGGCCAGGTCCTGGCCGGTCCTAACAGGGTCATGGTTCCAGCAGACATCAGTCACCATTGGGGGGGTAGTACTGCCTCAGGCCTTGGGCCTGGTGGTTCCATTCAGACCCGTGGCAGATCCAGTTCCCAGGTCCATGGCTGGAGATGGTGAACTGCATACCCTGTCATGTATTGCCCACAGCTGTCCACAAACCATCAGTGTAGGGCAGCCACATGGTGTGACTGTGTGCAGGCAGACACAAACATACACACACATCAAAATCAGGAAAGAGATCACCTCCACACACATGCACCAAACATGCATAGGCCATATCATTCCCACACCCCAAACACACACCCATAATGTCAACCGAATGGCACAACCTAGGCCTCTGGCAAACCCTGTGCATATGATGAAACCTGTGCCAGATCCCTGCCATCCACACTATCGATGCAGATGCAGGGACATGCAACTATGGGTCTGATGCACAGGGTGACCATACTGAATTGTAGCTATGCAATGTTGTGTGAAGTGCTGTCATCTGGCATGGATAAGGGGTACATCTTAGAGTGTGAGTACAGTTTTGGCCATTGTGGATTCTTGCCATTGGTAATGCTGAGTGAATGTGTTCTCACAGTCTGTATTCTGTTTGTGTCCTAGGTGTCTCTGTGTCACCAGGATGTGGGCCTGCAGGAAGTCCAACGGTATGGTAGTGTGATAACACATCAATCATGTCATGGGCAAGGTATAGTTCTATCCGCTCAGATTTCTAAGGTGTGTGTAACAGTGAATTCATATGCCTCATAGCTTATACTGCCGAGTCTTGTATATAGGTATGTGGCGACTGACATAGTCTGCTGTACAGTAGAGAATGGTCAGTGTAGTGGGTTGAACACACCTATATTTGGTGATAACCACACTCCTAGGGGATATTGCATCGACCAAACACAAATAGATTACTATTCACACACACACACACACACACACACACACACACACACACACACACACACAATTGCCAGTACTGGGACCCATAGATATGTAGAGTCATATGTGTGGTCAGTGTGAATAGCCATGAAGGTGGGACAACTGCTTATAAGTGCCTTGATCACTCTGTATCCAACAGCCCTTGTTCCGCCCAGCAACAAAATAATCAGCCCTTGCACAGCTTGAACCCAGGACCATGCACACCATAGCCAAAGCAATTTGCTACTATCCATCTGAGCTGTAGATACATCTGACGTTTATTCAAACAAATTATGCAGCACAGTCACTGAACAGTGGGGAAAATGTATAGATATACATATATATGCATATACAGATTTTATATATATATATATATATATATATATATATATATATATATATATATATATACGCACACAGATATATATATATATATATATATATATATATATATATATATATATATATATGTATGTGTATATGTGTGTATATATATATATATATATATATATACACACACATATATATATATATGTGTGTATATATATATATATATATATATATATATATATATACATACATATATATATATACATACCTATATATATATATATATATATATATATATATATATATATATAAAGAACAAAAGCATGCTCAAGTGCTGGTTCTGGTGTTGTTGTTTTGTAACACAGCTGTTGATGTTTGCCTATATATATATATATATATATATATATATATATATATATATATATATATATAAATAAATAAAAATGTAAATGTTCGTTTGTTCAAAATCTTAAATCTCCAAAAGTTCTTCATAATTGCTTTGAAATTTTCACACAATGTTGCATTCGAATACGCGCGTGTTTTTATATACCTACTATTATATAGATGTCACACGTTGCATTCGAATACGCGTGTGTTTTTATATACCTATTATGGATTCTATATATTTGTATACAAATATGCAATTTTATATGTTTTTGTTACAACTTTCTTACTTCTTTTTCAGTGCAATCGATCTGCTTTAGTTCATCCAAATAATGCCTCAGAGAAGATCAAACTTAGGTCGTCGTACTCGCGGACGGAAGCAGTGTGACGAGTAATTGCAAATCAAACTGAGGAAGAACAGACATCAGTGAATGAGCAAAACAGACAAAGAATGGCTCAAATATGTGCCGAGGAAGCAGCAGAGTGACGTGCAGCCAGACTTGAGGATGCACGGTTGCGAGCATGGCGATCACGTTCTGCAGCTTCAGATCTGCTTTGTTCTCCTCGATCGACACCAGCGGACAAAATAAATGCTTGCCTGAAATACTCTACTTTGTGGCGACACATAAAGACATTAAAATTAACTACAAATATGCGTGACCAGCTGCAAAACGATTGATCAGCTGAGATATTCTCACATCAATTGCTGGAAATTGGGAACGGAAAGGTGCCGGTTGATCTGACCTCAGGACGAATTTCACTGCCTCATAACTTCTGCAATTTAGTGACATCAAAAGAAGAATTGGTTTAAAAAGTATTTCCCAATATTCAAACCAATTATAAGAATCATGATTGGCTGACTGAACGAGCTATTCTTGCGGCCAAGAACAAAGACGTCTACGAATTTAACAATATTATTCAGTCTAACATTCAAAGCGAGGCAGTCACATACAAGTCCGTCGACACTGTTGTGGAAGCAAATGAAGCGGTTAATTTTCCAACAGAATTTTTGAATT